>NC_086193.1:12601613-12704113 GCF_023053635.1 Elgaria multicarinata webbii | reverse complement strand
GACAGATCAAACGAAGGACATCTTCACAAAGCACAGAGTTAAACTATGGAATTCACTGCCACAAGATGTGGTGATGGCCACCCATTTGGACGGCTTTAAAAAGGGGTTGGATAAATTCTTGGAGGAGGAGAAGGCTATCAATGGCTACGAGTCCCGATGGCTCTGTGCTACCTCCAAGATCCGAGGCAGAAAACCTGTGTGCACCAGTTGCTGGGGAACATGGGCGGGAGGGTGCTCTTCTTGCACCGTGTCCTGCTTTGTTGGTCCCTGGCCAACAGCCCATTACTTACCCATTATCACCACCACTTTGGGGGACTGAAGTGATGTGGTGGGTGTCATAGTCCTCAGCGGCCTCCTGGACATCTAGAAGGGGAGAGAGAAGGAAAGACACAAAAGCAAATTATGTTCCTCTATAAGCCATGTCTTGATTTGGTGTAAATAGGAACAACAACAACAACACCTTGTAGACAAAAAAGAAAAACACACCTACCTCATCGACATAGCAATACCTAATGACAAAAATGTGGTAGAAAAGGAAGAAGAAAAGAGGGGAAAATATACACCATTTACCTAGGGAGGTTGTGGGCTCTCCCACACTAGAGTCCTTCAAGAGGCAGCTGGACAGCCATCGGTCAGGGATGCTTTAAGATAGGTTCCTGCATTGAGCAGGGGGTTGGACTCGATGGCCTTAGAGGCCCCTTCCAGCTCTACTATTCTATGAATTTTGTTTTTACTCACAAAACACGCAAACCTTGCCGTTTGCAACTTCGAACCCCAAAATGAGCACGAGCAACTGTCCAACAAAAACGTTCATAAACCGCGAAACACGTGCTTGCGTTTGAGTCGTGCAAATTTCCCTGAATTTGCGCAAATTTCCCCCCGACTCATGCACATTTTGTAATTTGCACAAGCCTCCCCGTAGACTGAATCAGCCCTGGTTTTAGTCTCTGGAAGAAATGTAGGGAACGTGCATCAATTCAGGAAAATTCTGCAAATTTAGGAAATTTGGAACAGGGGAAAGTCGCTCATTCGCTCATCCCTAACGGGGCGTGCAGCACCTCACCTGAGGGCCCAGTTTGGCCCCGCTCACCGCTGGAAAGAGATTCGACACCCCTACTACGAATGTCCAATCTTACAAGAGTGGTTGAAACTCACCAAAGACTGGGGCTGTCATCAACTCTGCAGCTGGCTGCTGTTCCCTGCTGGAACTTCTCTTAGACCTGGGGAAACATGGGGGGGTGGGGAAACCAACCAAGTTTTAATTTGAAGGGGGGGCAACATCCTGTAATTTTCTGTGTCCTTCTCTAGGAATTGCCATCATCCTTTTCTTTTTAAAATGTTATTATGCTTTATTTCTACGCTTCGGACCCCGAAGCGGCAAACAAGTGTCCTAAAAGGACACCGGAAAAAGCATAATTTAGAAATCAAAAACAAGAGAGCGAAAATCATAGCCAAGGAGGGTGAGAATAAAAGAAAGCCATCTCTAGTGAAAGGATCAAAAAGGCAGTCTCGCCAACCCCACATCCTGCACACCCGAAGCGTGCCATTCTTATCAATGTCTATTCAACTCTATTCCCCCAGATCTAAGAAAATGGGTTACGAGAATCTCTCATCGGTAATAACTCAGCTGTAGATGTGTAGATTTCTCTCTGGGGTGTAGTAGGCGACTGGCTCCACCCCCCGAAGCAACACATTGCATCGGTCTCCACCCCTCCTCCAATTACAATATCGATTTATTTTATTTATATATTCAAAGTATTTTTATCCTGCTCCTGAGCCCCCTCCCCTCCAAAAAGGCCGCTGGAGCGGTTTATAAACAGAATAAGACTAAAAAAAAAGTCTTATTTTTTAGTATGAAAAAGACACAGCACGCGAGGAAAAAGTGATGAGGAGGGTAGAGGGGGGAAATTAAGCAGGCTTTCAGCAGGGCTGGTGAAACTGCTTGGCTTACATTCTCATCTCCGGGGCGGGGGGAGTGGGGGAGCAATTCAACTGAAGCAGGGCCTGATGTTTCGGATGGTGGAGGTTATATTTTACCCGGGGACCGTTGGAAGATCTCTTCAAAAAATAAATAAAACTTAAACGGATGCTACAATTCTACCCACAGCTGTCGGTGGGAGTTATAATATATCTGGATCAAGTTGGGGAAGACTGCAGCTATGAGAATTACAACCGGGGAGGGGTGGGGGAAACTCTCTCAACAAGCTGGTAACAAAAGCCCCAGAAGACTCAGACAGGCAGTTAAAGAGACACTTACGGAAGGGAATTCCTCAGGGGAGATTCCGGGGAGTGGGGTGCGCTCCCTTCGGGAGGTGGCGGTGAAATGTCGGAGCCGAGATCAGAGATGTCTGGGGAAGGACAAAGAAAAGGGAGGTTTCATTTGGATTATCGTTATTTAGTTATTATATTTATTTATTTATTTATTTATTTATTACATTTTTATACCGCCCAATAGCCGAAGCTCTCTGGGCGGTTCACAAAAATTAAAACCATAATAAAACAGATCCACTCCTACCCATCCCAAAATGGCGCTGTTGATGGCTGATGGTAAAATACAGGTTAAGAACAAAATGTTAATTAAAACATCAAGGGCAAAACCATTTCAATAGGTTTTGATAGAGTAGACCTATTGAAATGAATAGGACTTCAGTTAGTCAAGACTAACTTAAATCCCATTCATTTCAACGGCTCTACTCCAGGTAGGGCTTACATTGGATTTTACCCCATATAAAACAACTTAAAAAAGAACATAACGACACACAATTGAATTTACAGCCTTCCAGTTAGGGTTCTGCAAGGTGTTTCTTTTTAATTCATGCAAATTTGCCTAAACACACATATTTAAACATGCATTTCCTAAACTTATTTCCTAAACGTGTTTCGAAAACCCAGCGTGTGAGGATGGAAGATGGCAGCCAGCCAGTGAACTAGACCTTTTTTCCAAATGCCCTGTGGCTAAGTCACGTGTCTGCCCTGGCAAAGCAAAATGGAATAATCCAAAGGCACGCCCAACGTGGACAGGGAGCAGAAACGGTTGCCCGCACCGGAGTCCGATTGCAAGGAAGCAAGGGCCGTTTTAACACAGAGATACTGCAAGAAATATCATATGTGGATCGAGTATGCATGCCTTTGGGGGCTAACTGGTTCTTTTTTTGGAAAAAGTGCTGCTTTTCCTCCACTCTGGCAGCAGGGGGCAGAGGTGCGGCCTCTTGTGGAGAACAGGGGGCAATGCACCCTTGACTCCCAGATGTTGTCTGCCCCGATCTAAATCTTTCCCAGTTCCCCTCCAGAGATAGTTTAGGCAAACTCAAAGGCGATCTCGATGGCTCCCCACTCTGCTCCATCCCAGCCTGGGGTTCATTCCAGTCTCCTCTACTCACCGTCCAGGTGGGAACTTCCGCTTTCACTGTCTCTCACTTGGGGGATATTGACCAAGAATTGGCTCTTATCCCGCAAGACGAGCAAGGTGAGCCTGCCCTCTGATTGCTCAATCAGCTGCCGCGTCTCCTCCAGGGACATATTCTCGCTGGCCACACCGTTGATCTGGAAAGAGAGAGAGAGAGAGAAAGGTCACACCGACGAACCTATCTGCAATTTCTTATTATTGCAGTTGTTGTAATGGGCTCAAGTTACAGGAAGCCAGATCTGGCTGAACATCAGGAAAAACATCCTGATGGTTAGAGCAGTACGACAATGGAACCAATGAAGGGGATTTATGCAAGGAAGAGGAGGGGCCATCAACCACAGGGGCACCACGCCCCGATTCCCCCAGCGCACCTTCAGAATGAGGTCCCCCTCTTGCAGAGAAGAATCCTTTGCTGCTAATCCCGTATCCGTGATGTGTTTGATGAAAATCTGGCTGCCCAGCCTCAAGCCGTATTCTGGGTTGGTTGGTTCCGGCAAGAGATAAAGCAGACAGTCAGTAAAACGCACTGGAAGATACTGTCCTTAAGGGTCATATAAAGCACTTTTGCTAGGGGTGAGCTGAGAAATCAGGCAAAGTGTGCCAGCTTCCACGTTCCACAGAGCCCTTTAGCAGAACGATGCGTCCTGCGTGACCCAGGAGATGGCCTCATTTTTCACGGACCAACTTCAGCTTTCGACGAGAGCTCTCGTTTTCATGAACTCCGTTGCATCAGGTGCTTTGGGACCGGTGTAGGAATGACTCCTAGCGGTGGGGTGGGAATTTGGTCAGGGGGGCAGAACCGAGCATCCTGGAGAAGCTCTCATTCCAGGGGTGGGGGTGGGAAAACTCAGATGACCAAAACAGGATCCTGGGTAGGCTGGATTCGGGGTACTGCAACTCCGAATTAGGGTTATGGCAAACAGTTAAGCGAACTTTGCCCCCTGAGTTAATTTTATTCCATTGCAGGCTCCTTTCGTGCTCAGTCTGAACCAGTGGCCGTTTTTTGGAGGGAGACGTTGGGTGGATAAAGTCTAAGGAAATGGTGCACAAGAAAAGTCGTAGGGCTGTGTACCTCGGAGTGCCTTCAGCCGACCACGTATTTGGGCTGACGCAGACCAAATTGGCCTGCTTCGATTCGGATTCAGGTCTTTGGGCCGAGGCACCCCGAAGCGAAGCGGATCAGTTCCAAAGATCTCTGAGTTCCCTCGGGCCGATTCAGGGTGGTGGTGGGCTGCTCCCCCTGCCCCCTCCCCAGGAAAACTAGTGCAAGTCCTACCATGAGTCCATTGGACTCACCTCTCTCCACCCTCAAATCCCCCCTTCTCTCCTTCCTAAGTCACCCCCCAACCCAGCGCCAGAACTTACCTTTGCCTTGCATCCTCTTCCCTGCAATTTAAAGTTAACATGGGGGGGCCTCTCTCTTTTTCATAGATCTTTGGTCACAAACTAAGGAAATGGCCCTTTACAGCCGCCGTAGTTTGCGACCATAGATCTATGAAAAAGAGAGAGCCCCCACCTTACATTTAAATCACAGCTCTAAGGGAGGTGGACACATGACAAAGGTAAGTCCCACCAGCAGCGGTGGCTCTGGATACAGGGGAGGGAGGGAGGGAGTGGTGAGTCCAACTGACTCCTGGTCAGCCTTGTGCTTGGCTTTCATGGGTGCCTACAAGTCAAGGGGGTTGTGCATAGCCCTAGAAAGCAGAGAATCCTCCTACGGCAAGCGGGTGAGGCGAATCCACCATCTACCTTCATTCTCCGTGTTTTTGACCAAAACCGAGCGGACAGGTTTCATCGGGACGTCCTGCTGCGGCAACCTCTTGAACCCGGACACCAGCACCAGCCCGCTGGCGTTGCCTCTGTGGCTGTACCCGTTGGTGTATGACTGCCCGTCGGATCCGCTCCCTTGGCTCCGTCTCCGGTGGCCGGCCTCTTGGTTCCGCCTCCTGTTCCGGACGGGGTGCCTGCGGGGGGCATCTTCCTCATCCCGATGGCGCCCAGAGCTCCTCTCGCTGGAGGAGTCCCCGTCGTAACCCCGGTAGTAATCCGCCTCGGCCTGGGGACGGGTGTAGCCGCTGGGTTTGCTCGCTGGAAGCGGCTCGCCACCCCGGTAGCCGTACTCCTCGTCTGAGTCGTCGTTCCGGCTGTCGGGTGAGCGTGGGGCAGGAACGGAGAGAGGCGTGGTTTTCAGGGTACTGGATTTGGTCACCGGGAGGTGCACCTTTCGAGGTCTTTTTACCGTCTGTAAAGCAGAATTTGCATCAGCAGCCAATCGAGAAAGCCAGAAGAAGGCGCGCCAATTTGCAAAAAGAAGATTTCAATCCTGTAAAAGGGACGCGCAGGCCCTGACGGAATCGATTCCACCTCCCCGCACAACGCTTGCAGGGGAATCGAAGAAGGTGGAGAGGTGGAGTGGACACCAAAAGGATTGTTCATATCTTGGCTCAAGCCAAAATAGAGTTGTCTAAATGCAGCCTCCGTGTACGCGTGCGCTGTGTGCCGGAATCGGAATTCAGGCGTTGCTGTTTTCCCCCCAAGTAAGTTTCTAGTCCTTATTGAGAAGGTTTAGAAATGTACGGGCAAAAGCTCAGATTCAGAGCATTGAGGAAGTTGGGGACAGCTGCCTGTACGTGTGAGGAAGTTGAAATGTGATGTAACCATGACACATATGCAGAAAGAGAGCGAGAGAGGCTGCATTCAGACAATCATATTCTGGTTTATTACTCAGTGCTACGTACAAGCCTTTTGCTCATCCATGCGGCCTCTCTGTGCCTCCGTTTGCATCAAGGAAAATGAACCACGTTTTCCATTTGGCCAAACCGGGGCTGTGGTTACCAGCTCTGGAACAGCCCAGGATATTAAACCAATTTCCAACCTCGGTTTGGTATCCTTGTTTCTTCCGAACCCGGGGACGATCATTTCCTGGTTCAGATGAAATGGGGAGTTAAAGTTAATTACAGGTTCCTGATTTTATTGGTTTGGAGGAGAGAGGAGGGAGAGAAAAGCTCGCTCAATATCTTGTTTTATTAATCTAACGACCATCTGGATTTCGTCATGCCCATTGAAACAAACGCAACATGGGTCAGCCGTGCCTAACGTAAGGCCTGTTGATGCCACTGGGGTCTACTCAAAAAGTACGACAAAATCTCAACCCGAACTTTGGTATTACTTTCATAGGCATATGTTTGAGCACCCCGCTCCGGAGATAAAACCCGCACGGCCAGCGGAAGGCTATGGAAAAGTACAGAAAGGCGGTTCCTGATCAATTTGAGGTTTATTGGTTCAGGGAGGCCCCAGGGAAATTAGAATATTCGAAAGCCTTCCATAACATCACAGCAAGTCAACCAATGAGGCTACTGGAGAGAGGGAGAGAATGGTTCTTTGACACTGGTCCCTTTGGTATAAAAATATATATATTTCCGAGAAATCAAAATGGGAGGGCTGGGATTTAACCCTTCTGGCGGAACCTTCATGGGAACGGAGATGCACAGAAATGATCTTGCTTCTTCTAAGGCTTAACAAAGAGGTGGAGGAGATCAGTTGGGAACCCCCCGCCCCCATCACCCAATCCGTCTGTCCGTCCCCCATCGCCCGAACTCACAATATTGGCCAACTTGCCGCAGGTTTTCAATGTCTGGATGGCGAAAGATGACGACACGTTTTCCATGGAGAGCCCGTTCACCATGGCGATTTTGTCCCGGGTCCTGCACAAATGCAAAAGGGGAGCAGGGGGTGAGAGCAAGCAGACAGACATATCAAACGCGGGGGGGGGGGGGGTCTTTTCCAGCAGTACCTGCAGGGGAGGTTGTAGTGCTGTACCACTAAGCAACCGTTCTCCCTCTAAAACTAAACTAAGGTTCTAGCCCTCATCGTTCTGAATACAAGGCCGGTTTAAATACAAACATAGGAAGCTGGCTTAATCCCACAGAAGACCCACGATAGAACTAGCTTCGTTTCGTTTTGTCTACATTGGGGTGGACCACCACCGAAAAGGCCCTGACCTGTTTATTATATTATCATCTCTCTTTTCTCGCTCGTGGTGTTTTTTCAAGATGGGCATGACGGGCTTTGTCAGGTCATGCTGCCTTTTACTGATTTGGGAATTTCCTGACTATTGAGAATGTTTTTATGACTGCTTTCTGGATGTTGGCGTGGATGTATTTTAGCAGGCCCCGTTTCGGAAGGTTTTTCGTGTAGTTTTTTTGATGCGATGCCGGTGACTGATGTGACTAACAGAATAATTGTGACCTTTTTCCTGTTGCCATCGTTCTTTAACTTCCATGGCCAGTGGTGTATATTTCTCTCTCTCTCTTTTCCTCTCCCTTTTCGTCATTCGGTATTGCTATGTCAAAGAGGTAAGCATGTTTTTCTTTTCTTTTTTTTTGTCTATAACTGTTCTGTCTGGTCAGTTGCAAGGTATTGTTTTGTTTGTATGAATTGTTCTGTCCCAGTGTATTTTATGACCTGCATTTCCAAAATTGTTTCGGGTGAGTATATATAGTATGGTGTAGGTTATATTTGCATTATTAATATTTTTATATAGCCTTTTTTAATAGCCATTTTTCCTCTTGCAAGGAACTCAATGTGACTTACACAGCTTTCCTCCTCTCCATTTTATCCTCACGACAACCCTGTGAGGTAGGTTAGGCTGAGAGTTCATAACTAGCCCACCCAGTGAGTTTCATGGCCAAGTGGAGATTAGCATTCAGATCTCTTGCGTCTCAGTCCAACACTCTAACCACTACACCACACCACCTTGCTGGGGGGCAGAATGCAGAGCAAGGCTTGAGCAATAAGGCGGGCTTCTGGGGGAGGAGCTAGCTAAACAAGTCCCGCCTCAGAAATCATCCAAGGAACAGCTCCACCCCACATTCCCAGGCATTGGCTAACTTGCTGTGACATCACAGAATGTTCACGCTGGTACCATCCAGAAACCTTCTGGATTCTCTGACTTGACGCCACCCCCCGGCACCACGTCACAGACCACGGTTGTAGCTTTAATGCCACTTACTGGAGGCGGCCTTCAGCCGGCCCCCCCGGCACCACATCAGAGACCACGATCGAGGTGTCTCTGTCAACGCTGCTTGGACGATCCCTCCCTCCTGAGATGGCAATGCCAAATCCCTTTCGGGTATCCTGTGCGAAAAGAAAAGCATTTGAGGAGAGGTGCTTTTTTCTTCTAACATTTTATAGAATAGAATTTATTTATTTATTTATTTATTTATTACATTTTTATACCACCCAATAGCCGAAGCTCTCTGGGCGGTTCACAAAAATTAAAACCATAATAAAACAACCAACAGGTTAAAAGCACAAATACAAAATACAGTATAAAAACTCCCCCCCTTCACTCCAAAAAAGAAAAGCATAACCATATAGTGAATAAAGCACACAAAAATAACAGCTTCACCATTAGTAAATTCATTAAATTACTGAGCACACTGAAGATACAAACGAATTCCAGTAATTCCACAAATACGTTTCTCCTAACGGTTCGCCTAAATCTGCTTCCCTGAAATGTCCAGCTTTGAGTTCCAGTCCTACTTGCTGCAGCAAGCCTCCTCTATCTCTCACACGACAGCCCATTTCTTCTCTTGGACCCTTCAGAGGCACGTCTGGTGGGGATACGGGAGACATGGCCTTTTTGGTGCCAACTCCCAGCCTCTGGAATTCCCCGCCAAGGGAGACTAGATTCACTCGTTCTATGCTGTCCTTCTGCAAAGAAAGACCCCTTTATACCAGCAAACCTTCAAGTGTGTGAGCATGTCTGTTGGTTTGCAGGCCGTCTTTACTCTGTTACTGTTGCGTTTTAAATTGCGGTTAACTGTTTTTAATGTATTCGTTTTATTATTGCTTTTATCCATTTTTATCAGTGACTGTACACTGCCCTGTGTGCCATTTTTAGTAGGAAGGTGGGGCATCGAAGCCCAATAAATAAATTAATTAAAAGATCGCATTCGCCTTTTTAGCAGCCGCCTCACACAACTGGCTCGTGTTTAACTCGCGATCCGCAAAGACAAAGTGAATCTTTTTACACATATATCCCTTCTCCACATGTGACGCCCGGAACTGGACTCAGTACTTTGGACCGGCGCGGAAACGGGTAGTTCTTGGTGCTACAAAGCTAGGCAAGAGAGAGCAAGCTGGGAACAAGAATTAACGGCAAGAAAAGAGGGTGCAGTTAAAGCGTTACTCACTCTGTTCAGCGTGATGGTATACTGCTCCCAAATTACCATTTCTTCCATATCTGCAACCTAGAGGAGCCCAAGAGGGGGAAAATTGTGACACAGCTCCAAATCTCTGTATTTGTATGTACTCACAAACATATCCATTTATGCACAAAGCTTGCAGGCCCCGCAAAATTAGCTTATTACATCCTGGTGACCCCTAAAGGTCTCAGTTTCCCCCTCTCCTATGCCCTCCACATTTTATTTTAGATATTATAAGGGGGTGACCATGTGGAAAGGAAGACCGGGCTCCTGTATCTTTAACAGTTGCATAGAAAAGGGAATTTCAGCAGGTGTCATTTGTAGGCATGCAGCACCAGGTGAAACGCCCTCGCCATCACAACAGTGAAAGCTGCAGGAGCCCTGCCCTCTTTTGGATCTGGTCACACGAGGCAGGGCTCCTGCAGCTTTCATTGTTGTGATGAAGAGGGCGTTTCACCCGGTGATGCATGCGTACAAATGACACCTGCTGAAATTCCCTTCTCTATGCAACTGTTAAAGATACAGCCCTGTCCTCCTTTCCATATGGTCACCCTAGAGCAAAGGAACACTCAGAAGTAGGCCCAGCGGTAGGGTGACCACATGAAAAGGAGGACAGGGCTCCTGTATCTTTAACAGTTGCATCGAAAAGGGAATTTCAGCAGGTGTCATTTGTATGCAGGCAGCACCGGGTGAAATCCCCTCTCCATCACAACAGTGAAAGCTGCAGGAACCCTGCCCTCTTTTGGATCTGGTCACGCGAGGCAGGGCTCCTGCAGCTTTCACTATTGTGATGAAGAGGCCATTTCACCTGGTGATGCATGCCTACAAATGGCACCTGCTGAAATTCCCTTTTCAATACAACTGTTAAAGATACAGAAACCCTGTCCTCCTTTCCACGTGGTCGCCCTATATTATAATCGAAAAGTGGCGTAGAAATCTTTTAAATAAAATGAAGGGGGAGAGAAAGACATTCTCAACTGTTCAAAGCAAACCTTGTGTACTGCAGTCGGAGGAGGAGCAAAGAGAAGCTTTGTGTATCCTTGGACGGCATATTTATTGAAACAGGCATTTGGGAATAGCTTCACCAGGTGAGTCGGCTCTCAGAGGGTTCAATGTTCACTGCTCTCTTCCCTGCCACTGTCTCCTAACAAAATGCGAGTGAATCCATGCATTGCTGAGTTTTTCTTTTAAAAATATCTAGCACTGGAGCCTCAAAACCAGGGGTTCGACCCTCCTTGGAATGGGGTTACACACTCCCTTTGAAGCCCCAGGTGCGAAATCTGGATTCATCCTTGAACCTGGATGCCCGGCTTCCAAATTTTGCACACCTCAAACTCGGGGTGAACAGATTTTGCTCGGCCCTTTCCATCTGCATTTCGCGGATGGTCAGGTGTTTTCATTCCATGGTCTGTTCAGTGCCGGGATTGGATTTTTTGTCGGAGAATTCCGTTCGTTGGCGAGTTCGCACTTGCGTGGAGGCGCGTTTGCAAAGGAACGAAATTGCGCAAAACCGCACACACACACCCAGTAAAAAAAAAAAAAGTCCACAAATCTGCGGAATTCACACGAGTATGAAAAAAGCCGGTCCACTGTGGAATTGGCTGGTGAGATTCACAGACACCCAATTTCATTTGAATCCCTGGTAGATTTAAGGCAGAGGTCCACCTGGAGCAGAGCCTTCAATGTGGTGGCTCCCTTCCTATGGAATTCTATGTCTCTAGAGGTCAGATAGGTGTCAAGACTGTGTGGCTTCTCGCACGTCCTGAAAACTTCTATATTCCAGGAAGCCTTCCTTGACTGACCAGCTATGGTTTTTATCAGAAATCTGTTTTTAATAATAATAATAATAATAATAATAATAATAATAATAATAATAATTTTAACATGGATTTTTATTTTTCTTATCTTTGTATGTTTTATTGTTCACCACTCTGGAATTCATCTAGATGTGAAGCAATATATAAATGCTGGCACTGCCCACTTTTCGTGGAATGTGACCTCCGAGAACTTCTCCAAAATTTAATTTCACCATCGGACTGAAAGAAGCTCCTCACCCCAAAATTTACACCTACTCTTTTCAAAACAAACCAACCAGAACCAACAGGTTAGCTTGCCTCCAGCCAGCATGACAGCTTGCCTCAAGCCAAGAACATGGTACAATCATGGGGCCTTTGCTAGGTGAAAGCAAAGCACTATCTCAGGACCAACAGGGTGCAAACAAAACACTATCTGCCAACAGCCCCCAACGGGGAGTAGCCTCAAGCCAAGAACACGGTACAATCATGGGACCTTTGCTAGGTGAAAGCAAAGCGCTATCTCAGGACCGACAGGGTGCAAACAAAACACTATCTGCCAACAGCCCCCAACGGGGAGTAGCCTCAAGCCAAGAACACGGTACAATCATGGGACCTTTGCTAGATGAAAGCAGAGTAGCCTCAAGCCAAGAACATGGTACAATCATGGGACCTTTGCTAGGTGAAAGCAAAGTGCTATCTCAGGACCAACAGGGTGCAAACAAAACACTATCTGCTAACAGCCCCCAACAGGGCAAGGCGAAAATTACAAGCGTAATTTTCGCCTTGCTGGTTGCAGGTATCTCACCCATGCCAAAAATCACCCCAAGTGTGAATAATTGAAGATCGCCCATTTCAGCTTGCTCACAATGAGCCCAGAGTTTGTTGCGGGGATGTAATTCGCTCGCCTGAGCCAGGAATCAGAGATGATAAGGTTCTTAGTCTCACACTTAGAAGCATTACCAGGCATGAAAATATTTCAGTAAGTGGATCTGTGTATATATATATATATATATTTCTCCAGCCGAAAACAGCTTTCTTTAAAAGAAAAAACGATTTTTAAAAAAAACCTGGCAGGCAGACAAGGCATTCCAAAAAAGATTGTCAGAGAAATCCTGCATTATAAAATTAGGTCAAGGAGCCGCAAAGTGCCAGGATGTGGGGGGGGGGAGGGGGGGACTGAAACGGTTGAATACAGTGGAGGCTGGTGGCTCTAAGTTCAGGGGGGCCGTGAATCCGCTCCAGGTTTCAGTCAGAACTAGACAGAACTCTAAAGGAGTGATGGAAAGTGCTGTGCATAGTTGCCTTTATACAAATCTAGGGTGCGAACACACTTGGAATACTGCGTACAGTTCTGATTGCTGCATCTAAAAAAAAGGGGGGGATATTATAGAGCTGGGAAAAGGGCAGGAAATGGCAATGAAAATGATCCAGGGGTTGGAGCCTCTCCCCTGTGAGGGAAGGTGGCAACAGCTGGGATTGTTCAGGTTGGGAAAAAGGAGGCTAAGGGGAGACAGGATAGAGGTGTTCAAAATGATGCCTGGTGTGGAGAAGGTGGACAGGGAGACATTTTTCTCCCTCTCCCATAATACTAGAACCCAATGGAAGATTCTTGACAGATAAAAGGAAGTCCTGCTTCACACTGTGCAGAGTTAAACTGTGGAACTCACCTCCACAGGAGGTAGTGATGGCCACCAATTTGGATGGCTTTAAAAGGGATCAATTCTTGGAGGAGGAGGCGGCGATCCATGGCTACAAGTCCTGATGGCTCTGTGCCTCCTCCAGTATCCAAGGCAGTGAGCATGTGTGCACCAGTTGCTGGGGAACATGGGCAGGGGGTGGGGGTGCTGTTGTACCATGTCCTGCTTGGTTGGCCCCTGTGTGAACAGAGTGCTGGACTAGATGGACCCTCGGTCTCATCCAGCGGGGCTCCTCTTCTGTTCTTGTGTTAAACACGATAATTGGTCAAGACACAATTTTGGTCTGACACAGCAAGGTTCTTCTATTTTTACAGTCTTAAGCAATAAAGGCCAAATAGCTGAACTGTAACCAGGAACAAAAACGTCGCTCTGTCCCACTGGGGGAGCGGGCGAGAGAGGCCAAGCCCCCCCCCCCCGTGCTGCAGCGCATGCCAGGTGCGCACCCAATTTTATGCCCACATGAGCATCTTTTGGACACCAGCATCGGGCCCAGGAACGCATACTCAGTCTGGCGTCGGTCTCCAGGGTCCGAGGTGGAAAGACCTTTCCTCGTTGCTTGCAAGCGGCATGAGCCACGGAGCTGCGGTCGTCCCCCTAAAGGACAACACAAGACGCTGGTCCTCATGGTCCCAATAAATAAATAAATGGGGAGGCGATGCAGAAGTGCGTGAGTGCAACACCTATGTGCAACGCCTACACTGTACTGCTTTCGTCGCCAGCTGAAGACCTTTTTATTCACTCAGTATTTTAACACTTAATTTTAACTTAAATTTAAATTTTACTGTTTTAACTCTGTATTTTAATCTTATAATCAACTTTGCTGTGTGGTTTTATTCTGGTTGCGCTTTTTATACTGTATTTCGTAATTGTGTTTTTAACCTGTTGGATGTTTTTTGTGGTTTTAATTTTTGTGAACCGCCCAGAGAGCTTCGGCTATTGGGCGGTATAAAAATGTAATAAATAAATAAATAAATAAATAAAACACCTGGATGACAGGTGATGTTTGCTGCAGGGATGCTGTCCGAGATGTAGGGCACCCGAGTTGGCCTGCAGCTGGAAACGACTCCCTCATGGAGCTGGGAAAGACTTCCGCCTTGCCCACGTCCAGCCCAGCTGTAAAAGTAAACAGCAACGCCCAGAAGGCACAATACGTGCCACTGATGCCAAGCCCACATTCCTGGACAAATTTACACCTGGCAGAAACTACGGCAGGCCGGAAGGCCTGTTCACCGTCCTCCCAGAGGCCTGGACGTTTGGTACACTGTCCCACCTCCCTCCCCAGAGGCCAGGGCTGTAGGACCTTTTCGCTCTCGGCAGGTGTCCGTTTGTGCTCCCTGCACCGCGGCACAGCAGGCAGGAAGTCCCCCGGTGCAGCCACAGCCCCTCTCCACACCAGGAAACCGGTGGAATTACTGCCTGCTTGAAAGCTGGGAGAGAAAAAGCGGAGAGAAAAAGGCTTCGGTTCTGAAAAGGCACGGGAGTCAGAGGGGCAAGAACAGAACTTGGGACGAGGGACGTTGGGGGGGGGGCAAGCCCTGGGTGGCAGCTGTTTGCTCAAGAAAGAAGGTTCTGGGGCTCCAACAATTTAGGGCGCAACCCTATGCATGTTGATGCAGGAGAAGTCCTATCATCCTATGCATGTTAACACAAAGTCCTACAATCCTATGCATGTTTAGACAGGAAAAGGTCCTACAATCCTTTGCATTTTAACACAAAGCCCTACAGTCCTATGCATGTTCACACAAAGTCCTACAGTCCTATGCATGTTTAAACAGGAAAAGGTTTTACAATCCTATGCATGTTTAAACAGGAAAAGGTCTTACAATCCTATGCATGTTTATACAGGAGAAGTCCTACAATCCTATGCATGTTTACACAGGAGAAGTCCTACAATCCTATGCATGTTTACACAGGAGAAGTCCTACAATCCTATGCATGTTTACACAGGAGAAGTCCTACAATCCTTTGGATGTTTAGACAGGAAAAGGTCTTACAATCCTGTGCATGTGTACACAGAAAAAGCCCCACAATCCTATGCACGTTTAGACAGGAAAAACCTGCACCTTGCATTTTAAACATCATTAAATCCTAATCCCTTCATGACTGCAGGAATATAATGAACCTTTGCTTGTGCTGCTAAACACATTTAGGGTGTGATCCAATGCAGGCTTAATTTCAGATTCATTTGAAATTCTTATACCCTGGCCTTCCTCCACAAGGCTCACAAACTACATTCGTCAAACAAGGACCAATAAAGCCACCATAAAAATTATACTGCCGCACAAAGACAATTAAAAGGAAACTATAGTCATGCAACCGTCACACACCACAACCGTCAAGTCAGGGGCTGCGATTATTTATTTAGGGTTCTAAAGAAACGTCTTTCTCCCGCAGAAACCACATTTCCCAAAACAACCACCAAAACAAATCCCAGTGAGCTGCCCACGTTTACTCCGCAATGTGCCAAAACGCACTCTGCACACGCTCAGAGATACCCTCGCCGCCTCACCGTTTCCCGGCTCCAGCCCTAACGTCCGCAAGGGGTACAAAGGGACATCATCCTGCCACCGCCGAGTTCGACATTTTCACCCAGCTGTCGAGGGACAGAAGGGCGCGTCTGAGCACGTGCAGAGCGTCCCGAATAAACACAGCTTGTCCTGTTTCCCCTTCCCTCCAAGCTTAAAGGGTTAGGGCAACTTTCCCCAACCCGTGCTGGAGTCCAACCCCGTGATCTGCAGCCAGCAGGTGGGCTGAGGATGATGGGGTTTGTAGTCCGACACCTCTGGAGTGGGCACGAAAAGCCCAGGAGCTTTTTCATTCAGCTCGAAACGCTGCCCGAAAGAACAGACAGAGTTGGGCGAGTCCACATAGTTCTCCTGTCACATGCTCAGAGATAAGTGCATATTTCCCCCCCTGGCCTGCTGGGTATTAATCGCCCGAGAAACACTTGCCTGGAATCTCACCGCCATGTCGGCCTCACCATCCCCGTGCGAAGTGGCTGGCCCTGCATCCACGCCCTCACCTTGCCGGGAACTGGGGGGGGGGGCATCCAGGTGCGCCCACCCAAGGCCTGAAGCAACCTGCTGCAACCTTGTCCGGGCTAACAGGCGTTGCTCTCTCCCGGCTGGAGGCAGGCTTCCAAACAGAACGGACCGCCCCCTGCTTTCTCCTCCACCCCCCCTTTCCCCACCTCCACCCCTGGCAACAGGTGAAACCTCGCAGGCCAGACACACCTATGCCAGGTGGGGCCGGAGACTCCAGGTCCCCAGACAATGCAACCAAAGAGGCTGAGAACGAGGAGGGAGAAAAACCCATTTCGTTGGCAGGAATCTCCGCCCGGGGACCTCAAGGCAGGTCCGGATGAACCGGGCAGGTGCTGAGGCGACGCAGCAAAGGTTCCCCAGGCCCCATCGTTGGGAGCTCAGCGGCGCTTTTATAAGGCTTAGGTCGGCTTAACATAGGAAAGCGCTTCATATTGATTTACACCGTGCTCCTTATTGCTTGGCTCGTTTTTTTGGGAGGGGGGCTTACCTGAAAGTTCGCCTCCTCCCCTATGCTACTGCCCGGACCCTAAGGTCATCTTTAGGGCTCCTTCTCCGGGAGCCCCTGCCAAAGGAAGTGAGGCAGGGGGGCTACCAGGAGCAGGGCCTTCTCCGCTGTGGCACCCCGGCTTTGGAATAAGCTCCCTAGAGAGGTTCGCCTGGCGCCTACATTGTGTGCCTTTCAGCGCCAGGTGAAGACCTTTTGTTCCCCCCGCCCTCCCAGCATTTTAGCATCCTAGTCTTTGAGCTGTTTTAACTCTGTATTTTAAATCTCTGCATTGCTGTTCGGTTTTACCCCGGCCGTTCTTGTACATTGCGGTTTTAAGCAGGGCTGTGCACAGCCCTTCACCCCCACAATTCGATTTGGAGGCTGATTCAGGGCTTCCAAATTCGTCCCAATTTGACTGGGGGCACCTTGATCCCGGGCCGTCTCCCTTCAGATTCGGCTGCTTCAGGTTCAGACCAACAAGTTTCTGCCTTATCATACGCTGACCAGATGCAACAGTGTCTCCCCAACCAGTGATCCATCAGCCACTCAACAGCTGCCTGGTGTTTTTAAAGAAGTCGCACCATTCGGGGCGCTGGAGTCGCGTCAACAAGCCGTGATTTACCCTCCCCCTTCTTCGATTAACCCCATTCCACTCTCCTCCGACAGCAAATATTGACCGAGGGAGAATTTAGGGTTTATTTGCAGTTGCCAAACTCAGGGAAGCAAACAAATAGAAGGTCTGGCCATTGTCAGAACGGACAGCCAGAGGGCGATGGATCCAGCTGGATCTTATAAACCTACCCCGGGGAAACCCGAAGGACAGACAAATTCCGGTGTGATCAGATAACAAACTTTTGACCCCGTTCACAGAGGCGGCTTTTCCTAACCCAGCTTGTCCAGATTTTTTGGACTACAACTCCCTTAAACCCCAGCCGGCAGGGTCAAGGATGGGGTCCGAAACACGGGCAGGCTGCATAAATTGTAAAAAGGACCACAAGGCATTCTACTCTTATTGCACTTGTGGAAACGTCAACACCGCAGCACCGCCTTCCCATGGCCCCTTTTCGGGCTTCGTTTCCATCGGCACTCACACCCACCCACACCCCGAGTTTGCTATTTGCAGGAGCGAGATTTCAGCCAGGGAGAAAAACAGAGAGGGCGCGAACGATAGTGAGATCTATACCAAGGGGCAGTTGATTGATTAATCTCGATTTGTCGATTTATATTTATGACAATAAATCGCAAACGGTTCTCAGGGTGGCTCGCAAAAGAGGCTAAAAACAGGTTAAAAAAACAACAGTAAAAACTGGGAGGGGGAAAAGGCCTCAGGAAATAAAATCCCCAACATGGGATCAGCAACTGGTACTTTGGGGACAAATCCGGCCCTTTCCTTATGACTTCATCGCGTGTCGCCGGCTCATTCTGCCCTTGGAACGCCAAACTCAGAGAGGGAAAAGAAGGAGGAGGAAGAAGAGGCAACAGCTCCCGACACAACTGGAGAGTTTGAGGGTGGGGTGGGGTTTTGCAGTGAACTAGTTCCTGACCAGGAGAATGACGCCTCCAAAGACAGTCAAAGGACCTGCTCCGTTGAGGGCGTGAGGGACACCCTCGCAAGCATTTAGGGGGAAAAAAATCCCAATCAGGCAGTTTGACTGCAAAAACAAGGCGTTGCCTTGTCAGTTGCCCGACTGGTTTTGCTGGAAAGACAGTTGCAGAAATTCTCCTGTCTACCTCCTGCACCGCCCTGCGAGGCGGAAGGGCAAATCTTTTTTTGCCTGGCTTCCGATGTTCATTACGCAACAGAATAAAGACTGTCAAGTACACACGAAGCACGGATCTCACGCAGCCGACGGATTGAAACCAGGCGCAGGGCCCGACGGAACTGAGCGGAAGCCCCTGGGGGTAGAGGGCGAACCCCGAATCTCTGCGCCCCTTCCTTTGCACAGCCCAAAGCTCTGTAGCGATCCAGGGCTGCTACAAAGCAGGTGGAGAACATTAGTCCCACCCCCTTTGGCCTAGCCCCACCCCTTGGGGGGTTGCACAGTTTCTGCGCACGCCCACCCGTTGTAAAAGGTTGAAACTAGGGCTGTGCACAGATCTAGAGATGTAAAATTTCTGAAAATTTTGAAGCCATGGACAAAAAAACCAACATTTTCTCTCTTTTTTCCCGCGGGGGGGGGATGTAAATTTGGGGGGGAAATGAAAAAAAAAAAGCAGTATTAGCACTTTTTACAGATTGCAAGTCAACGCAGAGTCTGGCCACATTTGAATTTTCCCTCCAGCCATTTGGCAATCTGAGATCAACGCCATTATTCCTGCCTAGATGAAAATGTAAGGAAGGTTTCACCTACGGGTAAAACAAAGCTTTGAACCTCCTTCTCTGCTCTCCCTTTTAGGCAAGGATGAAACTTCATTACAACCCTGTGAGGTGGGTTAGCTTGAGAGAGGCCGCAGGTCTGTGGCAGAGGCTCTAGGTCCCCCTTGTTCAGTCCTGGGCATCTCCGGATAGAGCTGGAAAAATTCTTGTCTGAAATCCTGGAAAAGTTTTGTTGCCAGTCAGTACCAGGCTGGATGGTCCTTGCATAAACCAGCTTCCTGTGTCTTCCAATTCCAATGCTCTAAGCCAGGTGCCCTCCAGATGATTGACACTACAACTCCCATTTGCCCCAGCTAGCATGGCCAATGGCCAGGGACTTAGGGACTTGTAGTTCAAAATATCTGGCCATGTTGCCTAACTCGGCTCTAACCACTGCACAACACGGCCTCTATGGTCAATTTATTTTAGCGAAAAAACATAAGCTCCTAGTCCCTGTGGTGAAGCTATAAATGAAGAGGCCTTCAAGAGGCAGCTGGACAGCCATCTGTCAGAGATGCTTTAGGGTGGATTCCTGCATTGAGCAGGGGGTTGGACTGGATGGCCTTAGGGGTTCCTTCCGACTCTACTATTCTATGATTCTATGATATGCAGGCAGCAGCATTCTACCCAATTGCTCACTAAGCAGCAATACAATGAGAACTTTATTAGAGTCGTTAATTTATTGTCTATTATATTTATAAGACACCTTAAAACAAATTCTCTATGCCTCACAGAATGTTAAAAATGAATAAAACGTGCAATCGCCTTAAACACAACGCAATACGGTTTACCATGGTTATTCAACTTGGGCATTTTTGTGGGGAGGCAAGACTAATCCCCAGGTAATAGTCAGTTGCATTTTTAGTTTTATTTGTATACAAAATTTATATTCTCTATACTACATACAAGCTTTTGTATTTGTTATTATGTATTTCTACTTTTGATTTTGTGAACTTCTTAGAGATCATTTTTCAATATGGGAAGTGGGATACAAATTGATTAGATTTATAATAATAATAATAATAAGAGGAAGTATATAAATTGATTAGATGGTTATTACTAGTAAGTATATACATTGATTAGATTAATAATAAAAACTATATAAAACATTATAAATTGATTTGATGATTATTTTAATGTGTACATTGATTAGATTAATAAAAAGGATATAAATTGATTAGATGGTTATTGACAGTAAGAATCTACATGGATGAGATAAAAATAAAAATTATATAAATTGATTATTATTAATAGTAAGCATCTCCAGTGATTAGATTAAAAATAATATGTAAATAAATTGATTAGATGTTTGCTATTAATAGCAAGTGAATACGTTCATTAGATTAATAAAAGTATATAAACCGATTAGATGTTTACTATTAATAGCAAGTATATACATTCATTAGATTAATAATAAAAAGTATATAAATTGATTAGATGTTTACTGCTAATAGCAAGTACATACATTCATTAGATTAATAATAAAAAGTATATAAATTGATTAGGTTATTACTAATAAGTATATGCATGAATTAGATTAATAATAAAAAGTATATAAATTGAGTAATTATTACAAATAAGTATATGCATGAATTAGATCAATAATAATAATAATAATAATAATGAGAAAGTCTTGCAAAATGTCTACTTAGAAGTAAGGCCCATTGAGTTCACTGGGGCTTACTTCCAGGTAAACCAGACTAAGTTGTCTAGGCACACCATTTTGCAAATTTGTATTTATTTTTATTTATTTCTTACATTTTTATGCTGCCCAATAGCAGAGGCTCTCCGGGGAGTTTACAGTTAAAACCGTCACATACCACAAGTCAAAATGTAAAACTTTGAATGCTAAAAAAAACAAAAACATAAAACCAAAATAAGTTATAGTCTAGGCCTGTCTGAAAATATCTGTTTTCAGGAGACGTTTAAAGGATGTTACATTATTATACAGGACACCTTTTTTTTTTTTTTTAATTGGCACTTTCGCAAGAGTTTCCTCCCCTTCTTAGGTTCCCGGTGCTGCAATGTTTCTGGCTAGTCAGGCGAAGTTTCAGAAAATCAAGAAAAGGGCGAAAGAGAGAAATTTACAAATGAAAGAAACATGGAGGAGGAACCAGTGCCCAAAAAACAAGGAAGTTCGCTTGCTAACCAGGCTCGAATCGAGCCCCATCGGGATCGAGGACGTTTACTCCCGAGAAGGTGGATGTAATAACGAAACTGCATCGAAAGTGCATACACTGCGCGCACACGCACCCAGCCTCGGGCCTCACAAAGAGAGTGTCCGCCCCCGAGGCGAGCAATCCTTTGCAGGATCGGGCCCCGGAGCAGGCTCCAGGATAGGGCCCTCGGAAGCCAGGCAAGCCCCTGCTTGCACCACTTCTCCTTTCTCGGAAGGAGGGCAAGACAAAGAAGGCCGGCCACCGGCCACCACCCACCCCCTCTCTCCGACCCTGCGGGGACCAGGCGTGCGCCTAGGGCGCACAACCGGTTTTGGAGAGGGACATACTTTTTTTGGGGGGGGGGAGTGGCAGAGGGCGCGACCCCCCTCCCGCCCCACGTTGTTTATATATTGTATGGGTGTCCTGCCTTTTGGGGGGCCCCAAAAATGGCGCTTCCGGGCGGCTCACGATCAAGCCCAGATTAAAAACAAAGTCTTAATTAAACACAACACAGAAAGAAAGACCTTCCATGCGCGCCCCACTTACCGGCCGGCTGAGGGGGTCGCGGGCGACGGACCCCTCCCCAAAGCGCATCCGCCTGGGAGCAAAGTTTTCGCCTTCCTCCTCCTGCCAGGGCCGCAGGTGGGAACCTTTTGCCCAGGTATGCGCCTCCTCTCTTAACCCTTTCTAGGCCAGGCCTAGAAGAAAGAGCGCGCTGGAGAGGCAACGTTGCCAGGAGCTGGTCCGTTACAACACTGCCTATCTGCCCCAGCTATGATCCACCTGGAAGGCGGCCGCGTTAGAGCAAGAGAAGATTCCCTTCCCCCCAAAGAAAAAAGAAGACACAACGCCAGTGGAAGGCCCTTTATTAGTTCCAATTCAATAATAATAATAATAATCAGAATCAGAATCAGAATCAGAATCAGAATCCCCAAACTCTGCCATTGAAAACTTCCATGTTTCCGGGACCAGAGAGTTTTAAACAGTCTTTTTGTGGTGAAACTTGGCCGGACAGCCGCCCAGGGGACACGGTCTAACTGCTGCAAATTAATGATTAATGGGTGACATATTAATGATTAATAATAACGGCAGCAATGATGATAATAATAGCTCAGGTTTGTTTCTCAGTTAACTTTTCCGCTGTTTTGTTTTGTTTACTGTTCTCTCAGACTTTTGGAGCGTTTCCAGAGGCGCTTAACAATGCTCACTTTTTCATTCATAAAAACACACACACAACCCAATTTATGTTTTTTGAGTATTTTGCTTTTCTTGTGATTTCGGTGTGGATCACCTGGCAAAATGTGTGATGTGACTGTGAGCCATGCCTTCCTGCTGGGTACTCCGTTGTATAGCCTGAACAGGGCCGGTGCTACCATAGAGGCCACTCAGGCGGCCCCCTAGAGCGCCAAGGTAAGGGGGACGCCGAACGCCGCACCCGGAAGCCGCTCTCCCACAGCGGCTCTGAGAGGGTGGCTTCCAGGGGCGCCGTTCCAAAGCCGCCCGCCCGCCCCAGTGTCCTGGCTTCGCTTCGGCTGGGCACCCACCCAGCCAAAGCAAAGCCCCCCTGCCCCCCACCCCAGCATCCTGGCTTTGCTTCGGCTGGGTGGGCGCCGAAGCGAAACCAGAATGCTGGGGTAGGGGGGCGGGCAGGCAGCTTTAGAACGGCGCACCCGGAAGTCGCTCTCCCAGAGCGGATTCTGGCCGGGGGCGCTGTTCCGAAGCCGCCCGCCCGCTGGCCCCCCACCCTAGCGTTCTGGCTTCGCTTTGGCTGGGCGGGCAAGATGGTGCCCCACGCCCAGGTACGCTGGGGTGGGGGTGGGTGGGTGAAAGCAGCTCACCTGCCTAGGGTGCAAAATAGTCTGGCACCGGCCCTGAGCGTGAACCCCAACAGGTATTTGACATTCTCATTCTGCTGTTTGGGGGTGGAGTTTTTGGCTCCAGTACATATTTTTCCCCCCAAAGATTATTCGTGCTTTGATAAATCCCAGGCTTTTTCTAAGGCCGCCGCCGCCTTTCGGTTACATAAGGATTGTCACTTACCACCTGAGCGTCAGAAATAGAGTGGTGACGGCCCTGGTGTTGTTGAAGGCCAGTATAAAGAACCCAATAGAGAGAGATTATTGTAGCCCAGAGAACTTTTCTCCAGGTTGGACGGGCAGAGAAAACACTGGACACAGTCCAAAAGATGAGGAGTCAACATGGAAACTTCCCCTCCCAACATTTCACAGGTGGAAATTGACACAAGCGTGTATCAACATTTCTCCCTCTCTCTTAATACTAGAACCCAAAGGCGGTCATACCATGAAGCTGATTGGGAACGGATCAAAGCAAGGACTCCTTCACACAGTTAAACTATGGAACTCACTACCACAAGATGTCGTGAAAGCCACCAACTTGGATGGCTTTAAAAGGGGTTAGAACGAATTCCTGGAGGAGAAGGCGATCCATGGCTACCAGTCCTGATAATTCTATGCTACCTCCAGTATCAGAGACGTTGTATACCAGTTGCTGGGGAACATGGGTGGGAGGGTGCTGTTGCTCTCATGTCCTGCTTGTGGGTATCCTGTTGGCCACTGTGTGAACAGAATGCTGGACTAGATGGACCTTTGGCCTGATACAGCACCATAATCCATAATTGATGGACTATGTAACCCATCAATTGGTGTCTATGGAATTGTAATGGCCACATAGAACTTCCACCCCCAGGGGCAGTATGCTGACTCAGATGTCCTTTCATCACCAGCCAAACAGTTAAAAAATAAAAAAAGTAATCCCCAGGTTTTTAATCCTTAAAACTATTTTAATCTGTTAGAAGAACAGTTTTCATTCTTGCATTCATTCTGCTTTTTATTTGTGGCTGCATTTATGTATATATTTATCTCTCTGTGTGTGTCCGTGTCCCCACATTGATTTTATGGACTATTTGTAGTGTGATTTTTAGAAAACTCCTGTTGGGGTGATGGATATTTACATTGAAGGGCAGGGTGTACATTTATAAAATAAATATATATGCTGGGATCAAACCGAAATGGGGATGATGGAATTGACTTTGGGCCCTGCTTGAAAACGTTAGACAGGCATCCTTGGAGGAAATTCTGGACTCCATAGGCCTTTGCTTCGATCCAGTAGGGCTCCTCTTAATACAATTGCGGCAGAATCATAGAGTTGAAAGGCACTGTAGAGATCATGTAGTCTGATCCCTCCTCACTGCAGGCATCTTGCACCATCCCTGAGCGGCAGCCTCTGTTGAAATATGCCCAGCGAAGGCGAGCCCACGCCCTCCTGTGCCAATCCGTCCCACGGCTGAACAGCTGTTGGAAATTTCTCCTACCGCTTAGCCGAAATCCGCACCCCTGCCATTTTCACCCCGTGGGTTCTAGTCCCTGCCGCCTGCAGCAACAGAGACCAAACCGGTTCCATCTTCCGCATGAGAACATTTCGGATATTTGAAGACTGCTCCCATCTCTCCTTTTAACCTTCTCTTCTCCAGGCTAAACGTACCCGGCTCTTTGAACCGTTCCTCATATGACTTGGTTTCCAGATCCCGCCTCCCCACCTCTGGAGAGCTGAAAGAAACCTCCATGTTTAGTGATAGCGTACCTGTGTTTGCCAGATGCCAGGGACAACCAGCAGGGAATGGCGGTTGCCCTCGTGACCCCACCTTATGGCCCCCACAAAGGCACCAGGCTGCCCACCGGGTGGAAACAAGACACTGGGTTTTTGTTCCGATCTAGCAAGTAGTTGTTGAATGCTTAATTGGACCTAAAGGAGGCTGAGGTGATAGAGGGGAACAAAATGATGCCTGTTGTGGAGAAGGTGGACAGGGAGACATTTTTCTCCCTCTCTCAAAAGTACTAGAACCCAGTGGGGTCATCCCATGAAGCTGCTGGGTGGGAGATTCAGAACAGATCAAAGGAGACTTCTTCACACAACGCATAGCTAAACTATGGAACTCACTGCCACAAGACGTAGTGATGGCCACCAATTTAGATGGCTTTCAAAGGGGGTTGGATACATTCCCAGAGGAGAAGGCTATCAAGGGCTGCTAGCCCTCATGGCTCTGTGCTCCCTCCAGTATCCGAGGCAGTAAGCTTGTGTGCACCAGTTGCTGGGGAACATGGGTGGGAGGGTGCTGTTGCACCATGTCCTGCTTTGTTGATCCCTGGCCGACAGCTGGTTGGCCACTGTGTGAACTGAGCGCTGGACTAGACGGACTCTCGGTCTGATCCGGTATAACTCTTCTTATGAGGGCCAAATGCGCTTTTTATACTGTATTTCGTAACTGTGTTTTTAACCTGTTGGATGTTTTTTGTGGTTTTAATTTTTGTGAACCGCCCAGAGAGCTTTGGCTATTGGGCGGTATAAAAATGTAATAAATAAATAAATAAATGAATGAATGAATGAATGCCATCTCAGAGAAGCCCCAGTGGTGGGCGGGACCAGTGGGCGGAGCAAAAAACACCAGCATATTTTTAGCTTAAAGTTCTTCCTGCCAGGAGCTCAGTCCTTAAGAGAGGCATTTGATGCGTTTAGACTGTGCAAAGGGCAGGAAGCCACCCAACCATTGGTGCTGGGTGGAAAGGGGGTGGAGCCAAAGGAAGGGGGAGGGGCCATGGGACCAGAGGAGGCTGGTGTCTCCGAGGTCAGCTGGGCCATCGATCTGCTCCCGGTTTCAGTCAGAACTCTAAAGGAGTGATCCAAAGTGTGAGGTCTCCTTGGGAACTGACTCCTAAGTAAACCTGTGTGCCGTTGCACCATCCAGAGGCAACTCTCTAGGCATGTTTAGATGGTGGGGGGAGCCCTAGCTGGCTGTGGGATACTGGTCGTTGTAGGGCTTTTTTTCAGTCTACACATGTATAGTATTGCACCCTTAGAATGATGGACTTGGAAGGGACCAAAGAGGTCATTTAGTCCAGCCCCCTGCCGAGGCAGGAAGCCCACTACACGATTCCTGAGAGGGGCAATTTCTGCTTAAAAACCTCCAGTCAGGGCAAGAACCCCACTTTTCAATACGGTCTGTTCAGCTCAAGAGAGCTTGTGTCAAGTGGAAGTTCTTCCTAAATTCCTGGAGGAGAAGGTGATCAAAGGCTACTAGCCCTGATGGCTATGTGCTACTTCCAGTATCTGAGGCAGATAAGCCTGTGTGCCCCAGTTGCTGGGGAACATGGGCGGGAGGGTGCTGTGGCACCTGTGCCCTGCTTGTGGGCTTCCAATTGGGCCACCTGGCTGGCCACCATGAGAACAGAATCCTGAACAAGATAGATGAGGGTGTTGGACCTCTCGAGAGCCCGCGGGCCGGATTCCATTTCGAGGGCCGCATCCCAGAGGTGGGCAGGGCTGAAAACACCGGCATATTTCAACTTAGAACTCTTATAGCGAGTATCTAAGCCTTACGAGAACCATGTCGCGCTCTTGCGATGGGGAAGAAACTGTGCTGAAGGTGGGGAACTGGCAAATGATTGGTGGTGGGGAAAAGGGGGCGGAGCACCGGGTGGGCCTGACTCGGCCCTGAGGTTCAACACCCCTGAAATAAGTATTCCGTCTTTTCCAGCCAGTTTCTCATTGCATCTTGAGGAGTAGAAATTCCTAGGGTTGCGCCCCAAATTTCCCAACCCCTGGCTAAAGAAAGGCCTCTGCTGTTCCTTTGCACGCATGTGCAGACACACACACGCAGACACACAAGTGACATCTGCAATATGGGTACGTATAATACTGGCCTAATCTGCTCCTTCCTAGCTCCTTCCTGTCTTTCCTCTCTCATCTCACACTATTGCCCCGCTCGTGCTCTTCGCTCCTCTGATGCCATGTTTCTCGCCTGCCCAAGGGTCTCTCCTTCCCTTGCTCGGCTTCGTCCTTTTTCTTCTGCTGCCCCTTACGCCTGGAACGCTCTTCCAGAACATTTGAGAACTACAAGTTCAATCGCAGCTTTTAAAGCTCAGCTAAAAAAATTTCTTTTTCCTAAAGCTTTTAAAACTTGATTTTGTTCTGACTTTACACTGCTAGTTTTACTCTACCCTGTGCCTGTTTGGTGCATTCTCTTCCCCTCCTTATTGTTTTATTATGATTTTATTAGAATGTAAGCCTATGCGGCAGAGTCTTGCTATTTACTGTTTTACTCTGTACAGCACCATGTACATTGATGGTGCTATATAAATAATAATAATAATAATAATAATAATAATAATAATAATAATAATAATAATCAGGGTTCCTGAAATAACCTTTAAGCGGAGGAGCACTTTGAATGCGTTAAAAGCATCTGTATAACGTTATTTTCACACTCTTGTTTGCCTGGTTTTGCATGTGTCGCTTTCACCACGTTGCCCACCCTCTCTGATCATAAGTCGTGAGGTCAGCAGGAGAGGCGAGGGGGGAGCAGGGCTCTTCCCCCAGCCCTGCAGAAAGACAGCTTAATAGACCCTTCTTTCCTCTACCCTCCTCATCCCTCTTTCCTCGTGTAACGTGACTTTTAAAATTGCCCTTAAACCTGCATGTCTTTAACTCTTTTGAGAAGGGGGGGTTAGAGGACTGTCTTCTTTGTACTGATTGCATGTAGGCAGCTCTGAGAGGCTTTCTGGCAGAGAAGCAGAAAGAAAATTACGATCAATCGATAGCTCTTGCGCTCCTCCACGCGGTCTCCATAACAACGGACTCCCTTTTGTGTACGGCGGGTGTGCAAATTAGGCTGATGATACGGTGCCATATCTGCTTCCCATCCCTAAAAACGCCCAGGGCCAACAAAAAGACAGCAGCTTAGTCATTAGCAAATTAAGGAGTTGCTATAATTAGAGTCAAAGCACCGTGTGGATCCAGATTTTCATCTTCCGGAAGGCCGTAACTGTTCCACGTCAGCATTTTGCTGCTGCATAACATTTCTCCCACCAACACTCGCTCTCTCCTGTTTTGACTTTTTCTTAAAAAGAACCCCCCCCCACAGATGTCTTTTCTTCTCCCCCCTCCCCTGCCACCCCCCCAACACCCCCCCGAAAATAAATTAGCTGAGAATATCTTGTTTTTTAATTCTTGGGTATTAGTGCCCACACATTAGACTAACCATGCAATCCGAGGCGTGTCTACTTGGAAGCAAGCCCCATTGAGTTCAACGGGTCTTACCTCCAGGTAAGCGCGTGGCAGGATCACAGCCTAAAGCATGCAGCCAAGGGTTGAGATTAAGGCCTTCTAGCTTCTGTTTCTTCCACTCAAAGTGCTCTCTTCTTTTTTTCTTCTTTTTGTCGTTATTGTTCAGTTAGGAGCGTTGGGTTTCAGTCCTTTCCCTGACGCAAAAAGAGGTTTTCTTTGCATCCTTGGAGGAAGCCGAGTGATGGAACGAAATTCTGAGCGAAATTTGGCTTTGGGGGATCTTTCGGTGTTAACTCCTGGCCTGCACGGTTCTCGGTTGGCGTGGCAAATTCACCTGCGGACGTGGGATAGAATATTTCGGCGTAGGTTTCGCACTGCCTTGGATTCTCTCGTAAGATTTAAACGGGTCTCGTGTAACCTCAAAGGTCGGCTGTGTTTGGGGTTTCTGAGGACACCGCCAAGCCACTGGAGGGAGCCGGTGAACGCATGGCGCATTCGTCACAGATGCATCGCTTGTGAACGCTTGTGAAGCAAGGTCAGGGAGGCACACCGCATTCTCTTTTGGTACCTCCAGTCTCAGAGGCAGTAAGCCTGCGTGCACCAGTTGCTGGGGAACATGGGTGAGAGGGTGCTTTTGCACTCATGTCCTGCTTGTGGGTCCCCGGCTGGCAGAGTGCTGGACTAGATGGACCCTTGGTCTGATCCATCAGGGCTCTTCTGACGTTCTTAAGCAAGCGCGTTCAAAGTATCCGGGTCACTCCGGTTATTAAAGGTTTTAGATGGAAATTATGGATGCGGGATCGTCCAATGGTGACGGATCATCCCAGTGATAAATCACCCAAGCGTGCATTTGTGAAAAGCACCCCGGTTCCCCCTCCGGAGATGCTGTCGGCAAAACTACACATCAAACGCAAGGGGGGGGGATTGTGGCAGAAAGAACTCTGCCTTCTGGCATCCTCTTTCTTTGAAGAAAGCACAGCCCTGAAATCAGACCCCGGTTTGGAAAGCACCCCACCCCACGCTTCCGAAGGACGGCTCGTAGCACCATCGCCGTCGGCAAAACACTGAAGCGGTTGTGTGTTGGCCTGTCTTTTCGCAGGCCTCAGTTGGGTCAAACGTTCCCGAGCGCCATTTAGCCAAGAAAGAAAAAAGAAAGGAAGGAAGAAGTGGAAACAAAAGGAATAAATATCGCTCGTCCATCTTCTTTGGGGGTCTCTCTCATAAGAAGCAGATCTATCTGTCCAGTGCTCATAAGAAACACTGCCAGATTCCTCCTCAGTTTGTTGAGAATTGGGGGGAATTTCTGCTTTACAAAAAAGAAGAAGAGAGAGTTAACGGGGAACGAACGTTCGTTATGTATATATACAGCCGTCCCTAAGGACATGTCAGGAACTTCCAAGGCCAACCTGGTGGATGGTCAAACCTGCACCTTCTCCACCTGTTTCTCGTTGACCGTGGGCTCCACCATGGGGCTGGGGGTATAATTGAAAGGGGTCACCCGCGCAGCCCTGCTCGGGGAGCTGTGTCTACTCGGAGGAAAGTTCCCAAGAGAGTTGACCGCTGCTTCGTGTGTGAAGGTGACCTTGCCTGGGCTGAAGCCGTCCACCTCGCCGCCGTCGGGCGCGATCTTGGGGATCTCCTGGGCCTCCAACGTTGGAGAAGTGCTGGAGTTGGTCTTGGCCATGGCGAAGTCTTCCGTCTGTACCACGGCGTCGCTGGTCTTCCGTTGAAGGGTTCCCCAGGTCTGGTGGGCCTCCTCTTCCTTCAAGGTGCTAACGAGCGGCAGGGCAGTTGACGGGAGGGTGCTTTTTAGGATATGGGGGATGTCTTCGTCGCGGATTCTTTTCCAGGTCCCTTTGACCCTTGCTTGCGGCTGCTCTTCGGTCCCGTGCTCCACAATCCCAGGAGGAGGAGGAGGAGGAGGAGGAACCACAGGTAATTTGGGTGTCTCCTCGTTCTTCTTCTTCCCCCCAGCTAAAGACTCAGGGCAACAGGGAGGCGTGGAAGCTGGGCTGGCTGACCTCTTGACAACGTTGATCTGAGGGGACGACGAGTAACGCTTGAATGGCTCCGGGGGGACGTGGTTTGTTTTGACCGGGAGCCTGGAAGGGCTTTCCGAACTGGTTCGTCTCGGAGGCCTGGTGCCCACCGGGACTCTTGGGCTGGGAAGAGGCGCCCGGGAGATGACAGGGCGTTGGCTTGGCCCCGCCGGCTTGTCCACTTTGAGATCGTCACAGCGGGACGAGCAAAGGAAGACCGTCGGCAGGCCCAGCCTGCCTCTCCGAGGAGACCCACCCTGAGAGAGCGAGGACATGTGCTCCGAGGAAGAGAGCTCAGCGTGATGCCGCATGAGGCGGCCAGACGACTCCTTGATGAATGTCAGCTGCCGCAGGAACCCTGTGCGGTCCGAGTCGCTGCCAACGGACCTCACCGAGGACATGCGCACCAAGTTGAGGCGGCTGTTCTGATACATGCCTTTCCCGGTGGCCTTGGGCCTCGGATCAGCGCCTCCTCTTCCCACCTGCTCCTCCAACACAGGCATGCTGTTCCTTGCCGGAAGGGTCTTCTTAGCGGGCTTCTGCATGAAGGGGATCCGGACGGGAGATTTCTGGGTCTTGTGCTGCTTGGATACGGGCGATTTCTGGACCGGTTTAGGGTTCGGGCCGGGAGGTGTCGTGTTGCCTCCGCCTTTCCCGGCTTCGCGAGACAGCATCGGTCGGTTGAGCGGCTGTGATGGCGACGGTAACTTCTTCTGGTTGGGCTGGGACGGCGTCGACGTCCTTGACGACCCAGAGGAAGGTGCTTTGGTAATGCGGGCCGGCGGGGTGGCGCTCCTCTTGGGCAGCGTGAGGTCCACCATTTCTGAGATCTTCCCAGGCCTGTGGAGACTCCGCGATCTCTGTTGGTTCAGATTCGGGTTCTTCGCGGGGGCTTCCGGCTTGACTGCAGGCCCCGTTTTCCTCGGGGTGGACTTGGCACTCTGCATCTGTGACTCCTTTCCCGCGTCGGGCATATAGATCACCGTCCGGCCACGGAAGACCACCGGTAAGTTGGTCAGTGGTTTCTGCTGGGTGAGGCTTTTCTCCACCCTGCCGTTCCGGCAACCGGCAGCTCCGGCTTCCGTGGGCTTCTTACCATCTTGAAAAGCCTTTAGGTGATCTTTCTTCTCAGTGTGACCACCGGGGTTTTTCTTCCCTCTCTTCTTTTCCTTCCTGTCCAGAGACAGCTGCAAAGTAGAGCCTGCCGAGAAGCCGGACATAAAGGAGAGGATGGAGTCCGATTCTGAGGAAGGCTCCCGGCCTAAAGAAGAGGCGGCTTGGTGCAGCCACGTGACAATGGAATTTGCCCCTTCCTGGATGGCTTTCCAGTCAACGCTGTCCAGATCTGAACCTCTTCCGTCGGTTGCTTCGTCCACCAAAGCTTCGGGCTTCCGCTCCTTGGCCTTGAGGGCCTTCCGCTCCTTTTCGCCGTTCAGCCTTCTTCCCGACGGGCGTCTCCTCTTGGGCACGGCTAAGCCGATACACTTCTGCAGCAAATCGTCCTCTGAGTTGTAGCTCAGCGAACTGGCGGAGCTGTCTCTCCCTCTGGATATGGCCGCTCTCATTTCGTGGCGGCGGTGGAGGGTCAACTGGCGGTTGACCCTGCCACTGTACACCTGACTCCTCTCTTCAGGGTCGTAGAGCTCCAGATCACTGAGGGAACTCAAGGAAGAGCTGAGAGAATAACACGGCGGCGTCTCGTCCACAATGAGATTGCTGCGGAGCTTGGGCGCCATCTTGGTTTTCGCCTGAAGCTGCTGTCGCGCAGTCTGCTCAGGCTCCTTCTTGGCCACCCAGCACTCTTTCTTTTGACCTTTGCTGGCCTTCCTCTTGGGCGAATTCTTCATGCCGAGCTCCGTCAGGTCATCCGAATCGTTCTCGTAGAAGCAATACACCGCCTCCTCGGTCGGCGTCGTGTGGCACAGGGACTGGAAGGCCATGTCACTGTTGTGGCTCCCGGTCTCCCGGGGAGCCTCCTTCCTGGAACGGCTACCTTCGGAACATGCCCTCAGGCTCCCTTGCCGCACGAGGGTCAACTCCAGGTTCTTGAGGGGAACGTGCCCTCTCTTGGACTCGGCGGATTGGGCCCTTCCTGCCCGAAGTGGGCTGGTGTGATTCGATCCGGTTTTGTGCTTGTAAGAGGAAGCCATTTTGGTTGGAGTTGAGTGGCTGGAGGTTATCCTTCCGGCCCGCGGGCTGCCTCGCTCACACTGCCTCATCTCCATCTTGAGCCCCGCTCCTCGTGGCCCCGGCGTTTCCCTCCTCTTACCGGAGCAATGCCTTGAGTCCTCCTTCAATGGGTACTGGAGGGTCTCGTCGCTCAGGGAAGCTGCACTAGAGAAGTTGACCGGGGTTCCTTCTGCTGAGTCGGTGAAAGAATCCTCGTCACCAGTATAGTCCTTGTTGGGTCTAGTAACGGTAGCTCGTCTCTGCTTGGAGATACCCAAATGGGAGTTCGCCGGGACGAGCATATAGACCGGAACGTGGACCGGCTTCTTGGACTGCGGATTCAAAACCTGGGCTGGGAGGCCAGAGATAAGGGACGTACGGACCTTCCGGAAACGGGACGGCATGGCCGAGTTGATGCACTCCTTCAAGATCTCAACGTCTTCGTCAGAGGTTAGCTCGAGTCTCTCCGGTTTCCTCTCATTGGTCCGCTCTTCCTCCCTTTTCTCGTGCGTCATGAAGCTCAAGCCGTTCCTCTCGGGGAACGGAGGGATGAGTTTCAGCTCCACATCCTTCTGGACGTAGTGCTCGTGGAGGGGCAACGCACTCAAGCTGGAGGCACAGGAGAAGTTCTCGTTGGGTTTCTCCACTGTGAAGTAGACCATGGAGTCGAGGTCTTGGGGCATCTGGAAGCGCTCTTTGAAGTCGGTGATCTCCATGAACTTCTTGACGTTGTTCTCCCACTGGATGTTGAACTGGCTAGCCTCCTTCTCCGGCTGGCCGCCCAGTTCAAAGAGAGGCGTTTTGCTCCGGCTCGGAGGCATGGTCTGCCCCGGGCTGTCGGGTAACTCGCTAGGGCTCACGGTCCCACTGATCATCTCACTGCAGGGCTCGCTCTGGATAGAGCTAGCGATAGAGGGGCTCTCGAAACTGCCCAACGAGCTGACTGAACTACAGCGGCTCATCACCAAGGGAGTCTCCTGGATGTAGTTCTCGGACGAGCTGGACGGGGTCAGGTCTTCGTGCCGGGAGGGCGAAACACCTCGAAGGAAGACCTTCTCCTTCTTGGGGAAAGGGATAGCGATGGGCTGCGAGGCGGTGGGCAGGGGTTCCGCCACCCTTTTCGCCTTCTCGGCTTGCTCTTCTCGGTGGGCTTCTTCCACTTCTTCCACCTCGATGATCTCCAGCGACGAGTCGCTGTCCATCTCATTCTCGCTGTGGCTCTGCCCGTCCAGTACATTGTCGGCTGAGGAAAGGGAAGACAGAGAACTGCACCGAGAGAAGCATATCGGGGTGTCCTCCACGGAGTATTTCTGCAGCTGCTCTTGTCCCACGGGGACCGGAAGCTTCTCCGGAACCTTGCTTGCGTTTTCCACCATGTGGGCGGACAGGCTTTGGTAGTACGACCCGGCACCCGACAGCCTCATAGTCTCGGGTTCTGGCTCGCCGTTGTCCACATTCTCCACGAGGGGGACATGCTGGTAGGATGGTGAGAGCTTAATTGTATGGACGGTCAGGTTGGGATCCAGCAGCTCGTTGCTGGAAGCTGCCTTCTTACATCCGTATTCCTTCTCAGCAACTTCGCTGCTTTGGCAAACTGCTGTTTTCATGGCCTTCTCCAGTGGTTCTGGTTTCTCTGCCACCTCACTGAGCTCTTGATGCTTCTTCACTGGAGGTTCTACCTTCTCCGGCCGATTGATCAAGATGTTCTTCAAGTCCAGGCGGCTGGGACGCTTCTGACGCCGGTGCAGCTCGTCCTTGAAGTCCAGGAACGTTGTTCTGGTGCAGGGTTTCATGTGCTCCTTCGTGCAATACCCGTCGCTGGTGCTCCCGCTGTTGAGGCTGTCGTTGGACAAGCTGGTGTAAGCCGTCTTCAGCCTCAGGAGGGTGTGAGCCCGGCTAAGACCTTCCCGCTTGACGAACCCGCCGGCATCCGACAGCCGGCAGGGGGAGCACGACTGAGCCCGGGCTTCGTGGACCTCATCCGAGCCGTATTGCCAGTCGAGGCAGTGGTCTTCGGAGCTGAGGCTGAAGCTGTCATCGGAGGAGGTGTGGAGGAGGGAGATATCTTCCACCAGTTTGTCTATCTTGGCGACGGTGGTGGAAATCTTGTTGGCCAACTTCTCAGCTGCCATGGAGACCTCATTGTCCGGGGGTAGAAGCAACGGGGGAACCTTTTTCGCTTCTGTTGGCTTTCCGCTCTCATCTTTCTCCGGTTCCGGGCATCTCCTTTGGGCGACCGCTCTTGGAAGAGCCTGGCCTTGGAGAAAAGAGGAGTTGAGGAACATGGAGAGGACTGACGCATTCCCTGTCTCCGCGCCGCTGGAGACATTGGGCACCTCGTCGTCATCGAAGCAACCCGAATCGGAAGCGTAGTCTTTCACCAAGTTCTCCATGTGCCGCATGGGCTTTTTGGCGCTCTGGTTCTTCAAGATCTGCTTCTCCATGGTGTCAAAGGTCTCCGCCAAGTGTTTGGCATCCAACTCCGCCTCCAGCGCCTTCTGCTTCCTCATATACAACGAGGGCATGCACGACCCGGGCGAGATGACCATGGCGTCCTTGTACTTGAGGGGCCGGTTGGCCAAGAGGTTGCGGAGTGCTGCCGCGCTGCCCATCGCAATCATCTTGTGCTTGGAGTCAACCAGGTTCCGCAACATGCTGACAGCGTTCAAGTCCCACAGCAGCTCCTGGTCTTTGGGGCTGCGGGCGGAGAGGTTCCAGAGGGTGCCACAGGCGTTACTGACGATGGTCAGGCTGTGGGACTTCAGGTGTTGGAGCAAGGTCTGGAGGCAGTTGTGGTCTCGCAAGACTTGCCTGGAAGACAGGAGGTTTGGACAGAAAGTCAGCCCAGGGTCCAATCCAGCTAAAGCATTGAAACGAGTGGGGTTTAGCTAGTCGTGACCAACTCAAGTCCCATTCATGTCAATGGCTCTACTCTAAGGAGCGGATTCTACCCTGTATCTCCATCTCCCTCAGTGGGTCTGATTTTGGTGGGCTTGTGAATCCATTCTGGCAGAACCACCCAGAAGAGGCTGAAGGGAGTCATGATAGCACTCTTCAAATACTTGAAGGGTTGCCACACAGAGGAGGGCCAGGATCTCTTCTCGATCCTCCCAGAGTGCAGGACACGGAATAACGGGCTCAAGTTACAGGAAGCCAGATTCCGGCTGGACATCAGGAAAAACGTCCTGACCGTTAGAGCAGTGTGACAAAACATCAGGAAAAACGTCCTGACTGTTCGAGCAGTTCGACAATGGAATCAATTCCTTAGGGAGGTGGTGGGCTCTCCCACACTAGAGGCCTTCAAAAGGCAGCTGGACAACCACCTGTCAGGGATGCTTTAGGGTGGATTCCTGCATTGAGCAGGGGGTTGGACTCGATGGCCTTAGAGGCCCCTTCCAACTCTGCTATTCTATGATTCTATAACACATCTGGAAGGGGAACTAGATTGGGGAAGGGAGGCTTACCCAATAATAATAATAATAACAACAACAACAACAATTTCAAATATACTGTGTAACATTCATATATCTATACATCATTGCCTATGCATCAATGCCTATCTGTGCTATATGTGCATTTGTGTGTGTATATGTCTATATGTGTGTTTCTGTATTTCTCTGTGTGTGTGTGTGTTTCTTTATGCATGTGTGTGTTTCTCTACCACTGAGTAGGGATGTCTGTGCGTGTTTCTGTCTTTGTGTGAGTGTGTATTTCTATAGGTGTGTGTATTGCTGAATAAGTGTGTTTCTGTGTGTGTGTTTCTCTGTGTGTGTTCTTGTGTGTTCGTTTGTGTGGCTGTGTGTCCGTGTGTGCTTCTCTGTGTTTGGGCGCTTTTGTGTGCTTCTGTGTTGCTGCGTGTGTGCATGTGTTTCTGAATGTGTGTGTGTGTTTTTCGATGTGTGTTTGTGTCTGGGCAGGGCGTCATTATTTGCCCCAAAGCGTAGGATGTCGCCCAAAGAGGAAGGAAGCGGGAGGCACTGACCGGTAGTCTTCCTTGGTCGCCACCAGGCTGGAGACGTTCCTCAAGATCCCGCCCCCGCTCTCAATGATGGCTAGCGAGTTGCTCTGACACTTGTAGGTGAGGGTGCTGACCAGGAAGCCCAGCGCCCCCTCCACCACGCAGATGGCGGCCTTGTTCTCCGTGCTGTGAGCCGACAGGTTCCACAAGGCGCTGAGAACGCTCTTCAGGGTGGATTCCTGGCACGCACCGCAGAATTAGAGCAATGCTAACCAACGATCACAATCACAACAGCAACAACAACTGTTCCTCCACCCTCTCTCCTCCCCTGGTCCTCCCGACGGTATCCCATCAGCCACGGCTGCAAAACAAAACAATCCCGGCAGCTGTCCTAGAGCGGCACGCACTCCTTTCGCCGCTCTCGCCAGGGAACTCTGCAGCCGGTGGGAAAAGTCAACGCAACGGAGCCCTCCACGCCACATAATGGTTGTGCAGGAACTCTCCTTTGCACAGCGTGGATATTCAGCGTGGAGCGTTTTCCCAAGGAAAAAACCCTCCACCGTGGGGTGGAGTTTCCCCACCACACGCCCACATTTCTCGACGGTGGTGTCAAAAATGATGGCCACCCATTTCGATGGCTTTCAAAGGGGGTTGGAGAAATTCCTGGAGGAGGAGACGGCTGTCCGTGGCTACTAGCGCTCTGTGCAACCTCCAGTATCAGAGGCAGTCAGCCTGTGCGCCCCAGTTGCAGGGGAACATGGGCAGGAGGGTGCTGTTGCACCGCGTCCTGCTCTGTTGGTCCATGAGCAGATTGCTGGACTAGATGGACCTTTGGTCTGAACATCTGCAGGGCTCTTCTTACGTGCTTATATGAGGGCACAGGGGGGTGAAGGACCATCAGGCAGCTAGACAAACACAGACTGGAGAGGAGAACAGGGTCACGGTTGCCACCCCGTCGTTCCCGGCTCACCTTGGTGGCCCGCAAGGCGCACTGCATCAGCGCCGTGACGCTGCCCACCTCCCTCAAGACTTTCTTGCTGTTCATATCTGCCCGCCAGGAGAGGTTGCGAAGGATGCTGGACACCACCTGAGGAGGAAGAGCCATTGGGAAGGGAAGGGAGCGAGTTAAGGAAAAGGCAGAGATCAGCCTGGCACCAAAGGTAGGCATGTTAGGGCACCAGCCGAGGCCCCCTGGAGGGGCTGATTGGCAAGAGCACCCTGGACTTGCTCTTCCTCTTCCCCACGGCAACCTGCTTATTTATTTATTTATTTATTTATTTATTTATTTATTGCATTTATATCCCGCCTTTTTCCTCCAAGGAACCCAAGGCAGCATACATAATCCTCCTCCACTCCATGTTATCCCCACAACAACAACCCTGTGAGGTGGGTTGGGCTGAGAGTCTGCGACTGGCCCAAAGTCACCCAGAAGGTTTCCATGGCTGAGCGGGGACTAGAACCCGGATCTCCCAACTCCCAGTCTGACACTTTAGCCACTACGCCACACTGGCTCTCACTCTGCCCCAGGCAACAGAGGTGGTGAGAAGCTGCACTCACTGAGGAGGGCCCCATGGAGGGTGTTGTCATGTCTCCAAGCCCTCCCGCTGGTGTGCGAGACCATAAAGAGGTCTGCCAAGTACTCCACAAAGCTTGATTCAGCAAATAAACTTCTCTTCGCACCTGAAGAGAGCTTAGGAACGTTCCTCTAAGCTGAAACTCGCCTAACTATGTGGGACCATTGTCCTTTCAACAAAAGGGAAGGTCTTTTCCCTGAGTCCCTTTAACTTCAAAGGAGATTCCTCGCCTTTGGTGAGAAGCTAGCTGAGCCGATCGCCTCTCACCGTCTTTTAGCTCTGCCCGTTTGAACCTGCAGCGGACTCTGGGATCGGTCACCTCTGAAGTCCCGTCCCGCTCTGAGGATTGCTGAGTTCCTACAGACTCTGAGTGGTTAACGCTTTCACTGATAAGCTCCGGTGAAGATTCCTCCCTGGCGGGTGAAGAACCTGGGAGAACCTCTTCCCCCGCTTCTTGCGTAGGCTGGTATGTTTCTAGCCATGTGTCTTCGGCTTCAGAATCTGATTCGGATAGCCTGAAACTCCTTCCCCCACACTAAGGGGAACAGGCCTGACCATGACAGGTGTTTCCACCTCCCCTCCCAAAAGCCTGAAGCTGGTGCTGGTGCCTTCCCTTTCTCAATGTCACTTTTGCCCATGCTCACCTGGTGTAGCTCCTCGCTGTCGGACGCTAGCTGCGCAACAATGGCTTGCATGCATCTCTGGCGTGAGCACAACGCTGCCTAGGCAGGAGAGGAAAAAGGGAAGGGACGCAGGGTGTGAGGTCAGCGTCAGACGTGGGAGGAAAGAACATTGAATCATAGAATAGTAGAGTTGGAAGGGGCCTATATAAGGCCATTGAGTCCAGCCCGGGATATCCCATCCCAAAGCTGTTGTTGAGTCTTTCAAAACACACTCTTACCCAACCTTGCAAATAAGCCCAGCAAAGGCACTAGCCTGCAAAACAAGCAGACACCCACGCCACCCAGTTTCACGGGCCCACTGGGGAAGTTGAAGCTCTTTGAGCCCAAGAACTGAATTCCATTTCAGGAGGCGGATCCCAGTGGTGGGCAGTCCGAAGGCTAAAGAGGCGGGGCCGAAATACCAGCCTATCTGAGCGGAAGGTTCTTCCCGCCGGACGCTAAGCTGTCAGAGAGGTGGTTCAACTTCCGCTTTCTCCGCCCAGACAGCTCCCGATCCCACCGCACCTTGTTGACGACGTCCCCGAAGGTGAGGTTGGTCAATGCCATGCCGGTGTAGCGCCTCAAGGCCAGGTTGAGGGGGTCGTTGGTCATTCGGTGCATCTCGTAGTCCACTTGGAGAAGCTCAGCGACGGCCTGTAGCCCGCCTAGGGAACCAAGCAGAGAGGAGGGGACAGGGGAACGGAAGACTGAATAGGACAGAGAAGATGAGGGCCATCAACGTTGCCTCAAATCAAAGCTTCCATTTCCTGGTGTGCAAATTTGTATGAATGCAACCTCAGCGTGTCTGCTGATATTTGATAAAAGAAGACGAGAAATATCTCCCGGAGCAATAGGGCCAGTTTTACGCCTTGCGGCTGTTCACACAACACGCTCACAATCTCAGTGGTTGAGCGTGAGTTGTTGAACCGTGGGTTGTTCGTGGAAGCGTGGGTTAGCGTGTTGTCCGAATGCAGGGCAGCTTGTGAACCATCCTGAACCACCTGACAACAAACCATGGGTTCGAGAAAAATAAGCCATGCTGCATGGTTAACAAGTCGCTGAAAAAGCCCCGGACTGTGCCCGTTAAATTATGGCCTTTCAAACGCTGAAATACTCCCCCAAATCTAACTTACCTAGCTCATTCATGGCACGGCGGTACTCTTCATCGAATGACAGCTTCATGACAGCACAAGTCGCTTGGCAGATCTGCGGCTCAATAGGAACCGGACCTGCAGGCACAGCGGAAGGGGTTGTCGGGAATATTGCAAAGGAATTAAGTTGGCAATCTGGAGCAGGTCTGTCCGAACAAGGAACTAGACCACTGGGCGGCTTTAAACAGCCTGTCATGAACCCTAATGACGCCTGACCCCTGCCGGTATGAAAGCTGCAGTACCCTTTTTGACCTGCCGGAGGGGCGGCGCTGTAGAGCTTGGACCCGCAAACACACACGCACCCCCGGCTTTGATGCGGCACAGGGAGCGAGGCCGGAAAGAGAAAGAAACGGTGAAACTCACGAGGCGATCGCCCTACCTGCTCCCCCTTCAGGGGTCTTGGCGTCTTTGTGGTGCACTTTGAGCCAATCCCAGCAGGTCTCTGAGTACGAGCGGATCTGTTCCAAGACGTGGAGCACCCTCATCTCTTTCTTGGCCTGCCCTTCATCAGGCTGGGAGAAGATGATGTTGTGCAGGGCAGCGTTGGCCCGCATGCGGCAGTCTTTCCCGGCTCCTCCGGGGCTCTGTGCGGCGCCCGGCTCCCGATCCGTGTCGTGGAGTATCTGGACGAGCAGCGGCAGGCAACCTGACTTCCGCATGGCCAAGCAGCTGTCCTGGGAGCTGGACATGGCTAGCAGGGTGCGGGACATGTCCTTTTTGTCCTGGGTGGCCAGCATGGAGAGCAGCCAGAAGGCCACTTCCACCTGAGGACCAGGGGGAAAGAAAGCCAAGGTGAGCCGAAGACAGCTGCAAATTTGGACGCAGCCACCAGGGGGCAGCGGAGTAAAATCTGAACTCGCAGCCCGGACGCAACGCTGCGTAGGAAATTAACAGGCAAACGGGGATGTAGGAACGTGTGTTTTGCTGCCTGCTGTCGTGATTCCAAACCCTCCGGCCAAGATGTGAGACAGTAAAGAGGTCTGCTGTGCAACCCACAAAAGTTTCATTCAATGAAGAGGAGTGTGAATGCGAGGAGCTATGTTCTAAGCTTCATTAGCCTAGCAAAGCAAGGCAGTTGCCTATCAACTAAGAGGGCGGCTTCCTGCCGTGCCTGACAGGCTTTTACCGGACTCCTCCTTCAGAGTAGGACTTCAAGCTGTATCCTCTGCTGTGTGGCTAGCCTAGCGGACCGCCGCCCACTCCTTCCAACTCTGGGCGCTTGACCCTGCAGCGGACTCTGGGATCCGTCAATTCTGATGCTCCCTCCCCCTCTGACAAAGTCCCAGGGGCAGGGAGGAGGACCTCTGAGCCTGGGTCTCCAGTTCGATAAGCCCCTGGGAAGATTCCTCCTTGACACCTGGAGAATTTCCTCCCCCGCTTCCTGCCTTGGCTGGTCTACTCCTTCCATCTCCTATTTGGGATACACGCCAGAGAGACCGGCCTGATCTTGACCCCTGCTACATGCACGTTGGGCATGGTAAATCCTGCCTGCACTCCAGTTCAGCGCCAGTGTCAAGGGTGGGCGTGGTTTTTCACCTGCCCCTCGCTCTGGCTCAGGCAACGGTGGTGGTCAGGAAGAGGAGGAGATGTTAAACAAGGAAGAGGTAGTAATAAGGAGAAAGCGAAGGATGCCAGAACGAGGCGGCGTCCCCCCAAAACTGTGCTAGCTGGTACCCCCTCCGCCACCCTGCCTACGTGCCCACAACCCCCGCCCTACCCAAAGTTCCAAGGCGCAATGGTACAGATGAGGTAGGCCCACTGGGTTTTGGACTACCACTCCAATCAGCCCCATCCAGCATGGTCAAATGGTCAGGGATGACGGGGACTGTAATCCAAAAATATCTCAAGAGTGCCAAGTGGCCTACCCCATAACTAAGACTGTGAAATCTTGGCTCGGACACGCATTAACTCGTCGGTTTTAGAAACACAGGTGGGCCTTTAAAAACCAAATCTGAAAGCCAATGCCGGATCTTGTGCAATCCCATAGTTAATGCGCTGTGTGAAGAAGTCCTGAATCTCCCAGCCACCAGCTTCGTGGGATATGACCCCGTTGGGTTCTAGGATCAGGGGAGAGAGCAATAAAACGTCCCTCTCTCATAATACAAAATGTCAACAATTGGCCTGCATATCGCAGTGGTTTGACTTAAACCAGGGAGATCTGCGTTCCAATTCCCCATCGCCTCCTTGTGTGACCTCGGGACAGCGTGTCCCGCCTCGCAGAGCTGTTGTGAAGTTCAGCATGGGGCGAGGGAAGAATCACAGCCAGTGCTCCAAGCTCCTTGCAGTAAAGGACGGATCAATGTGAAAGAAGATTTTTTTAAAATATGGAGAGCTTCAATTTCATGGCTTGACCCACAGACCCCTTGGATTCTCTTTCTCTCTCTCTCTGAGCAGGAAATATCCTTCTCTCTCTTTTCTCGGAACCCGTGACGCTGAGACTCCTGGGAAATCTCTTCAGTTGGCAAGCGGTTACATCACTCAGCCACCTGCCTGCTTTCACATGGGAGGTTCATTTTATTTTTGGCTCTTATTCCAACCACACAGCCATGAGCGTAAGGAGCGGGGGAGAGACAGTTCTGCAGAGAACTTAGAGCAGTCTTCAAACCTCTGACGGGCAGTCAGACGGAAGATGGAACGGAGCCGTTCTCTGCTGCTCCGGAAGGCAGCACTAAAGAAAATGCTTGGAAGTTGGGGGAAGGCAGATTTGGGCTAAACATTAGGAGGAACGTGCAGCAGCGGAGGCTGTTCGCCGGGCTACCTGAGGAGCGGTGGCATAGCGGAGGTGCTCCAATGTCCAGTGGGGCAGTGAATCAACAGTTGCTGGGGAACATGGGTGGGAGGGTACTGTGCAAATCTCCCCCTCCTTTGTAAACCGCCCAGAGAGCTTCAGCTATAGGGCGGTATGTAAATGTAATAAATAAATAAATATTATGGAGGCAGCCAAGGCTGACTGGCTGGCTGGGAAAAATGGAATGGCATATTATAGAGGCAGCCATGGCTGATTGGCTGGCTGGGGAAAATGGAATGGAGTATTATGGAGGCAGCCATGGCTGACTGGCTGGCTGGAGGAAATGGAATGGAGTATTATGAAGGCAGCCATGGCTGACTGGCTGGCTGGAAGAAATGGAATGGTGTATTATAGAGGCAGCCATGGCTGACTGGCTGGCTGGGGGAAATGGAATGGAGTATTATGAAGGCAGCCATGGCTGATTGGCTGGCTGGGGAAAATGGAATGGAGTATTATGAAGGCAGCCATGGCTGACTGGCTGGCTGGGGGAAATGGAATGGAGTATTATGAAGGCAGCCATGGCTGATTGGCTGGCTGGGGAAAATGGAATGGAGTATTATGAAGGCAGCCATGGCTGATTGGCTGGCTGGGGAAAATGGAATGGAGTATTATGAAGGCAGCCATGGCTGACTGGCTGGCTGGAAGAAATGGAATGGAGTATTATGGAGGTAGCCATGGCTGCCTGGGGGCAATGCAGGGGCATATTGCTGGCTGGAGCAAATGAATGTTCTGCAACATTTTTGTTGCGCATCTCGCTTGGTTAATTTCTAAGAACGATTAAAACGAAACCAAAAAAGGGAAGTCGTGAAATGAATCATTGTAAAGCGAATGTTTTACCTTGCTATTGCCTGGGTGGGTCTCTGCTTCTTCAGGATGGGTTGGAACCTCCAGGCTCCCATCCTCTTCCATGACGGACATTTTCCCACAGAGCTACAAGAAAAAAGAAAATAAAACTTAGAAGGTTTTCATCCAACACAGAGTCTGTAATGGAGTAGACGGCACCCCTACGCCCCCTTCCAGGTTCTTTTTCTTCATGAAGAAATTCACTGTGGAGGATGAGAAAAACCGAGAAGGTTTTTTGTCCATTTTGAAGCCCAGTTGTAGGTGAGAGAATTAGTCCAAGACATGGGCTCTGGCACTGAGCTGTGGTCCTATGTTTCTTTTCAAAACGAAGCAAAGTCCCAGTCCTCATGGTTCTGAATCGGACCTGGTGGCACGGAGCACCTTTTATCAGCTTTGGCTGATATACCAACTACGTCCTTATCTGGACAGAGATAGCTACAATTATCCATGATCTGGTCTTCTCTTGTCTGGATTCTGCAATGCATTATATATGGGGCTGTCTTTGAAAACAGTCCGGAAACTTCAGCTGGTCCAAAACACGGCAGAAAGATTGTTAATGGGGACCGGCCAACGAGTCCACATGACGCCAGTCCTTTTCCAGCTTCACTGGCTGTCAGTTCAGGTCCAGGCCTGACTCAAAGTGCTGGTACTAACATTCAAAGCCCTAAATGGCTTGGAGCCAGGTTATTTGAAGGAACGCCTCCTCCCACATGTACCTGCCCGGACCCTAAGATCATCCTCAGGGGTCCTTCTCCATGAGCCCCTGCCAAAGGAAGCGAGGCAGGTGGCTACCAGGAGCAGGGCCTTCTCTACTGTGGCACCCCGGCTGTGGAATGAGCTCCCCAGAGAGGTCCGCCTGGCGCCTACATGCTCTTTTTGGCACCTTTCTATTCTGCCAGGCATTTTAATTTTTCAGTTTCTGCCTTCAATCTGGTTCTGCATTTTACAACTTTGCACTGCTGCTACCTTGTATTTGGGTGTCATTGTTGTTTATTTTATACTCTAGTTTTAAACTTTGATATTGTATTTTAAGGTGTTGTGTTTTATGGTTTTAATATTTGCAAACTGCCCGGAGATCTTTGGCTGTTGGGTGCTATAAAAATGTGAGAAAGAAAGAAAGCTTGGATTTAAACAGGAAGCTGACTTATATTGAGTCGGACCACTGGATGAAGTCTATATCTCCATTATCAACCTGGTGACCTCCAGCTGTATCAGACTACAAGTCCCATCATCTCCAGAAGGCCTACCAAAGGGTAATAGGTGAAGACACACACCCCAAACCTGGCCCTGTTAGAGTGAAGCGTTACTTTTTCAAAGTGGCCAGTCCCCTCCGAAAAAGGCGAGGCTTGTGGCTACTAAGGTAGTTGGCCATTCTTCAACACCACCAGCAGAACACATCACCCAGCCACCACCCCCACTCTGGAAGGCAGCAAGCTAGCTTAGGGTGTGCAGAGCAAGCTGTATTTCCCACAGCTCTCTTCTCCAAAATATTGCTGCCACCTCTCAGCACCTGACGCCTGAGCCACCGCCTCACTGTACTTCATGGTAGAGCCGGTCCCAGCTGCCGATTTTATCTTGGTTTTATTCTGTGCGGTTTAGTTTATCTTGTGCTAATGTTTGTACTCTGTTCTTAACGTATTGTACACCGGCCAAAGAACTTGGTTTATTGGGCAGTTCAACAGTACAGAAAGAAAGAAAGGAGTATGGGAAACATTTCACGAGGAAGGATATTCAGGGCCAGGTTTGTCCTCTCCGTGGTAAATGCAAAAACGGTTCATGTCATTTTCGGGCCACTATTGCCAGCCAGATTTCTCTCTTTCTCTCTCACACACCCACACACACCAACGCTGGCAGCTTTGTCGAAAATCCACGCGGCCCAACCCTGGCGCGGTGACCGCAAAGACTCCATCCCTTTTGTTGGCCTACTTCTCGTCTCCATAGCAACTGCCCCCTTTCCCGCCGCGCCGGAGACACACATACAAAAGCCGAATCCTCGGAGCTGGGAAGGGAACGAAACAAGAACACCCTGCTTCTTTCTGGGATCATTTCTCACACACTCGGCCTGTTTCATTCGCTCTGTTTTCGGGTCTGGTAAATCTTTCCAACCGGGCGTTTCCCTCGGGAAGGAATGGAGGAGGCGTCATTTCAAAGATTTGCACTCATTTCTCGCCCTGCTGTTTCTGGAGGAATTTCCAGAAGCAAAATTTCGGAGTTGGGGGGGGACACACACAGATGCGGCCTGTCTTGAATGCACATGGGTGTACGCGCAGAGACGCTATGCTACCATGCGCGCAGGCCAAAATGCATCTATATGTAGTTTATTTATTTATTTATTTATTTATTTATTACATTTCTATGTACAAACATTGTTTGTGTCCATTGTTTTTGTGTGTTTTTCTTATGTGATATATCTAAATCTCAGAGGACAGAATAGAGGCATTTTGTCCCCAGCGCACAGGTGCGTAAAGGCGCACGCATAAATGCTACGGGAGCCATGATGTGCGCGGCAGCTGTTTCACACATCGCATCTGCTTAAATCCTGAAGCTGCTTGTATTTGAGGACTCACCTGGTCGCCATGGGCGACAAGAAATTACAAGCAGGCGAGGGGCTGGTGCTTCATGCATCCTTTGCGCCCAGCATTGAAACCAAGGCGCCAGAGGAGGAAGAGAACACAGAAACTCAGCAAATTGTTGTAGTACGGACTGAGCTTTTTGTTTCTGTTCTGCTAGACTCAGGAAATAAGTAGCAGTGACCTTGTTCAGAAGACACGCTAAGCCATGATGGTTAGGCATAAGAACATGCTGGATCAGACCAAGGGTCCATCTAGTCCAGTACTCTGTTCACACAGGAGCCAACCAGCCATCGGCCAGGGATGAACAAGCAGGACATGGTGCAACAGCACCCTCCCGCCCATGTTCCCCAGCCACTGGTGCACACAGGCTTATTTCCTCGAATACTGGCGATAGCACACAACCATCAGGGCTAGTAGCCATGGATAGCCTTTCCCTCCAGGAATTGATCCAACCCCCTTTTGAAGCCATCCAGATTGGTGGCCATCAAAACATAATTTCACTATGTGCCATGTGAAGAAGTCCTTCCTTTTATTTGTCCTGGATCTCCCACTCATCAGCTTCATAGGATGACTCCGGGTTCTAGTATTTTGAGAGAGGGAGGAAAATGTCTCCCTGTCCACATTCTCCACACCAGGCATAATCTTGTACACCTCTATCATCTCTCCCCTCACTCTCCATTTTTCCAAGCTCAACAATCCCAGTTGATGTAACCTTCCCTCGTAGGGGAGATGCTTCAGCCCCTCCATCATTCTAGTTTCCCTTTTCTGTACTTTTTCCAGCTCTATAATGTGCTTTTTTAGGTGTGGTGTCCAGAACTGTCCACAGTATTCTAAGTGTGGTCACACGCATTTTGAGCTAAACATTATGGCTTAGCGTGTCATATGAACCACTGCTTAGCAGGTCGTGTGAACCATTCCTAACCATGGTGGTTCCATAACCACGGCTGAAATGCGCTCACGAACCATTTCCTGAAAAGGGGTTAGCAGCCGAACCAGGGTTTAGTGTGTTGTCTGAACAGGGCCAGTTTAGTTAGCTTTTCCCAGGCTAGTGACTTGTTTACAAGGCAAGCTTCAACGAAGGTCTGTGTTCAAGCAAGCACATTGCTTTGCGGTTTCCATTTTGCCCCTTGGCTTGCGGTTTTTCCAACGTGTCCTTATTGGGCGTTTTTGTAAGTTTATCAAAACGAAGTTGAATCAAAGTGGGGGGATGCATCTTCCATTCAGACTGACATCTGTCTCACCCAAGGGTGTTCAAGCTTAGGCTTGTGGGTCAAATTTGTCCCAACTGGCATTCCAAACAGAACAAAAAGTTTAACTTAACTAAAGTTGCACAGAGACATTTAAATGTTATTTCGTTAAAGCGAACAGCTAGAGAACTCCTTTCTGAGCAATACCTAAACTTTGACTGGGTTACTTTCATCTGTAGGTGTCTCTTAATCCCTACACGATTTGTTTACAGGCTGTATATTACTGGCCTCTCATTATATTTTGGCTGGCACCTGTGTTTATAAAGATGTACAGAGACTTTTTTGGGCTGTTCTTAATTCACTTTGCTCCTATTTGCAATTAATTATGATTATTATTATTATTATTATTATTATTATTATTATTTATTTATTTATGTAGCACCATCAATGTACATGGTGCTGTACATTCTTGAATTATGTTTAGCATTTTTTGATATTGTTATGGAAGATCGCCTTATTATTATTATTATTATTATTATTATTATTATTATTTAAAAAAAGGTTTATGGACATAAATAAATTCCCAACTCTGAATTCTTTACTGATCAATGCCAGGATGTTTCTATGATGGTAGTTTCGAATAACCTCCAACCATTCCAAGACAGATTTGATCGTCTCAGTTTTTTCTTTCAGCTTCCTTTTTCTTTAAGCAGACCTCTCGTTTTAGAGACGTTCTGTTTGACGTCCCGGGAATGTTCTGACTCAAGTGATGTCTGTCTCGGATGCAGCTGCGCAGGCACCAGACGGACGGTGCCACTCTCCGAGGAGCAAGCTACGGATGGAAATGGCGTTAATTCCAGCCACTGCACCTCTCTCTCTCTCTCTGGGTGCCGGATGCTGTTAGCATCATGGTGCTCCATCTCCGCCCCTGGGAGCGAGTGAGAAAGATGGGGCAGAAAGCAGTGACATCAAATCAACTGCTTCCCACCAGACCTGGTTTGTAGGCTGTGCGTTGGTGGCCGTGCGTCCTATTTTACAGCACACAGTCCTCTGTTTTGAATGGGTTCTTCAGTCTTCTCCACCTGCTGCCCTTGAGACGTCTTGGACTGAAACTCCCAGCATGCCCCAGTTCAGGGATGCCCCCCCTTTTAAGGATGCCATACCCAGACATGTTTTGCCGCCATAAATGACTGCAGCCCATGCTAACAAACATGCTTTTGGTGTGCACGTCAACGGCAGCAAGCAGCCGGAGACGTAGTTCTGGCAGCTTTTGGATCGTGCGCCGTTCATTTTAGATTTTACTGGTTGTTTAAAAAATTAAAACGGCCGCATCAGCCACACCAACAAATCGCCGTGCCGTCTGTCGTCTTGCAACTTACAAAGCTGAAAATCGGAAGGTGTGAGACTGAATGCGCCTTTACGGTTGCCAGGATAATGATAAATTGTTTCTGTTCCAGAAGAAATCTGGCTTTGGTGGGTAGTGGTTAGAGCAGCTGGAGAGTTGGGCTACAAGTCCTATTATCCCCAGCCAGCATGGCTAGTGGGGGAATCTGGGTTAGAGTGTCAGGCTAGGACTAGAGAAGGCTTAGAAGACTCTGTATAAAGCAGCCTCCTCTGTTCCTAACAGGGATTATGAGAGAAGGGAAGACGTTGCAGCGTGAAATTCTGCAAGTACAAAGCAAAATTCTGCGAATGTCGCGTGACATTCCGCACATACAAAATCCTGCAAGTATGGAAAGTGAGGTTCTGCGAACATAGAATGAAATTCTGCAAGTACCGAAAGTCAAATCCTGCAAACATAGAACAAAATTCTGCAAGCGTACAATGTGAAATTCGGCAACGATAGAAAGTGAAATTCTGCACGTGTAAAGGGAAATCCCGCGAGGAGAGCCTGAAATTCCGCAGGTATAGAAAGTGAAATTCTGCAAGGATAGATTAACAGTCTGCGAGTACAGAGTGAAATTCTGCAACCAAAGAAATGGGGCGGTCCCACCCACTTTTGACTCCGGCTCCGCCCACTGTCAACCCTGGAAACCCAACTGACTTTTCCCGCGAGTCAACGGCCCTTTATAGGGAAAAGGTTCAAAGGAACAGAAGTGGGGACCCATCTCTCCCTGTTTCTTCCCACCACTCACCTCCCCCAGATACGTGGAAGTTTTCTTACCTGGGGTTCAGACTGCTGCACCTTATCTTGTGCTTCCATCAGCTCCTTGTCAATCTGTTCCAACCGAGATGCCCGGATCTAAGTGGTTTTAAATATATTTATTTATTTATTTATTTATTTAAGGATTTTTATGCCGCCATTCAGCCAAAAAAAGCTCTCACGGCGGCTTACAAAAGTATTTCTTGACAGTCCCTGCCCACAGGCTTACAATCTAAAAGACACGACACAAAAGGAAAGGGGATTGGGAGGGAGGAGGAGTATATCTATATATATATATCTATATATCTATATCTATATATCTATATCTATATCTATATCTATATCTATATATATATATATATATCAAAATATCATTTTAGTAGCCAGATTCCTGCTCCTAGGGGCAAGCAAATGTCCATCACTTAACACACATTTGTTCCATGGGCTTCCTTTAATCTGTACCCCAAAGGTACAGATTAAATTTGCCAGACTTTCTTGGAATTCTGCCCCCTCCATTTTTTTATTATATGTATATGGATTTGTACGTATCCAAAGCAATTAATACATATGACACACGTACAACATTCTAGCAACGATACCTAAGGTTCAACAAAAGCAGACCAGATATTAATGCAGCTATTTGGGGCTGCATTCATAGAAGTATAGCTTCCAAATTGCGTGAGGTACTGGTCCCTCTCTATTAGGCCCTGGTTAGGCCTCATCTAGAGTATTGTGTCCAGTTCCGGGCTCCACAATTCAAGAAGGATGCAGACAAGCTGGAGCGTGTTCAGAGGAGGGCAACCAGGATGATCAGGGGTCTGGAAACAAAGCCCCATGAGGAGAGACTGAAAGAACTGGGCAGGTTTAGCCTGGAGAAGAGAAGATTGAGGGGAGACATGATAGCACTCTTCAAATACTTGAAAGGTCGTCACACAGAGGAGGGCCAGGATCTCTTCTTGATCCTCCCAGAGTGCAGGACACGGAATAACGGGCTCAAGTTACAGGAAGCCTGATTCCGGCTGGACATCAGGAAAAACTTTCTGACTGTTAGAGCAGTACGACAATGGAACCAGTTACCTAGGGAGGTGGTGGGCTCTCCCACACTAGAGGCCTTCAAGAGGCAGGTGGACAACCCTCTGTCAGGGATGCTTTAGGGTGGATTCCTGCACTGAGTGGGGGGTTGGACTCGATGGCCTTTGTAGGCCCCTTCCAATTCTACTATTCTATGATTCTATCTGAATAAGTATCTGTTTGAAGGTAGCATTCAATAATTCAAAACCTGAAAACTCGTTCTATCGCATTAAAGGAGGGCATCATTATCCTTCCAACGTTGTAATATCTGTCTTCTTAGCTGCTGAAAGGGCGCAGAGAATCCATTTAGGCTGACCATTTGTTCATTTCCATGAAGCAGGTAAATAATTTAAGAGCGCGTGGGCATCAATGAATCTGAAAGGCCGTTCCCATCCAGCGTTTATCTGCGTGATAAGAAGCAACTTCTGGTCATTGCCAAAACGTGCATTTAAAAGCAGCATGAGCTGCGTTGCACAGCCGGCAATTAGTTGAATTGGACGATCCCTTCTGAAAGAGGCGTTGCGGTGTCCAAGAGACAAGGAACAAAAGTTGTTGCTGAATAAGACACAGGCTGAGATGCACAGAGGCGCCAACTGGACGCCAAAGCGGCGATTCACTGAGTAGGCGTCTTGTGCACACAGAGTTTTTGCAAATTACCAAGTGTGTCCACGGGTCCAACAAGGTTGGAGAACCCTGCTTTGACACCTCCCCTTCCAGCGTAGGAAACAACAGAGACCCTGGCGTCTCGTCTTATGGATCCCCCCGCCCTCGGAGATGTAGGAAAACAGGGTCATTGGCTTCACCGCTGGATCTAAAGCAGCAAGTGCGTTAGTGGGTGTAGGGAGTGCGTTAGTGACAGAACTACGGACTTCACAAAGTTCCGAAATGCTGCTAAGAGTCCTGTGTAGCCTAACACAGTGAGTAGAATTTTTGCAGGCTTTAGCTCACAAGAGCAGGCCTCATTCCCTGGCTCATAGTTATGGCAGCCTTTTCTCACAGAGTCTTATCTCAAGATAAGCTGGGAGGTTTTTTTACTCCTAACGAGGCACCAAGAAAGGCAATTCATTTCCCAATTCATTTTTTTTGTACAAGTGGGTTATTTTCATCTTGCTGACCAAAAGAAGCTGGTTGATGGCATGGACCTGGCAGTACCAGAACCCAACTCATCACGGTGGGTAGTAGAGCAGGAAGGCTGTGAGAGTCCCTTGCAGAACGTCTCTTCTCCCCAGGTGAGTCTTGCCTGCCTAGAATTGCCCTCGGTTGACTTTAGCTCTCTGCTGAGACAACATCTTCCTATTGTCCTAGTGGGAGAGAGTTCCAGCCAGCAGGACTCACTTGGAGCTCTCCGTCCTACTTTCTTCCCACCTTGATCCACCTTCCTGCCTCGATTTTGCTGCCAGCCTCCCCTGCAAGCCTCAAAGGGGCCACAGAACAGGCCAGCTCAAAAAGTGTGCATTAAGGACGTTTGCATAAAAACATGGACAAATTTCTCCTTATCCCTCACTCGGCAATATACTCTGCTCCCTGCTCACCTGTGCCCGTTGCACCATCTCGTCGGTTGTCCCGAAACGCTCCTCCATGAGCGTGCGGATATGCTGGGCTTCGAATTCCAGTTGCTGACGGATCAGGTCCATCTGCATTGAGAACTGGGGAGGGGTGGAGAAAAGTCAGCGGTGAGAAAGGCAACCACAATCCTCCTATCATTCCCTGCCTCTTTTTCTCTCCCTCCTTCTCCTTCAGCATTTCTTAAAGGAAGATTCATGGAATTTTAGAGCTGGGAGGGACCCTAGAGACCATATAGTCCACCCCTTCCACATGAGATGCTTTGATTTTGATTTTATTTATTATTATTACATTTATATCCCACCTTTTTTCCTCTTGCAAGGAACCAAGGCACCTCACATGGTCCACTCCTCTGCTCCCTTTTAACTTCACAACAACCCTGCGAAATAGGTTAGGCTGAGAGACAGTGAGCTTCACAGCTGTGTGGGGACTCTGGTTAGGGAGGACTACATCAATATGTGGTGTAGTGGCTAAAGTGTAGCCATGGAAACCCACTGGGTGACTTTGGGCCAGTCACAGACTCTCAGCCCAACCTACCTCACAGGGTTATTGTTGTTGTGAGGATAAAATGAAGAGAAGGAGGGTTATGCACGCCACCTTGGGTTCCTTGGAGGAAAAAAGGCAGGATATAAATGCAATAAATCAATAAATCAATATCTTAAATAAATCAATATCTAGAATATTTGAAGCTAACCGTAATCCGATCGAAAAAGAAGCAGAAAACAGTTCATCAAACACAAAACCGCAGAGTACAGGTTCACAAAACCGTTTGTGCAGGGTGGGGGGGCGTTGCTATCTGTGCCGCGTGTTCGTCTCAGCCCCACATTTCGAGGAATGCCTCTCTCTAGATGCACACCAGGGACTAGCAACTTGAGAGATTCTGCGCTATCCTCAGGCCTGTTCTGCCGAAACCTGGATGGGTGGACTCACCGTCTCCACATGAGGGAGTTCATCCAGCCGCTTGGAGAGGCTTTGGAGTTGGGTGTAATACCACAGTTTCTCTTTTTCCTCCTTTTCAATCTCAGTGAGCAGGAAACACCTGAAAAGGTTAGCAGTTAGTCATAGAATGTGTCCTGAATCTTCCATCCATCAGCTTCATGGGATATGACCCCATTGGGCTCTAGTATTTTGAGAGAGGGAGAAAAAGGTCTCCCTATATCCAGCTTCTCCACACCAGGCATAATTTTGTCCACCTCTCTCCTGTCTCCCCTCAGCCTCCTTTTTCCCCAAACTAAACTATCCCAGATGTTGTCACCTTCCCTCGCAGGGGAGATGGTCCAGCCCCTTCATCATTTTCGTTGCCCTTCTCTGCACTTTTTCCAGCTCTATCACATCCTTTTTTAGGTGTGGTGACCAGAACTGTACACAGTATTCTAAGTGCAGCTGCATAATAGATTTGTATAAGGGGCGGTAAGATCTTGGCCGTTTTATCTTCTAATTTTGCCCAACTGGGAATTTGCCTTTTTCACACACTGGGTCGACTTTTTCAGAAAGCCACAACCCCCTAATCTCTTTCATTTATTGTTTTGTAGGCATTCTTGGTCAGTGACCACCAGCTCAGATCCAATCAGTCTAGGTGTGAAGTGGGATTTGCCTCCACCCACTATGCATCACTTCCTTACATTGAACCGCATTTGCTATTTAGATGCCCACTTTCCCAGTTTGGAGAGATCCTTTTGGAGCACCTCACAATCCCTGTTTGTTTTAATCACTGTAAATTATTTGAGGATATCCACAAACTTGGCTACTACTCATTCCAGATCATTTATGAACAACCCGAGAAGGAAGGAAAGAAAGGGGGAAAGGAAGGAAGACAAAAAGAAAATGTAGAGAAAAATAGATAGATTGACAGGTAGATACTATGGAAGGAAGAAAGAAAAGAAAGAAAGAGAGAGAGAGAGAGAGAGAGAAAGAAAATACTGCAAAGGAAGGAAGGAAGACAGAAAGAAAATGTAGAGAAAAATAGATAAATTGACAGATAAATACTATGGAAGGAAGGAAGGAAGGAAGGGAATACTGCAAAGGAAGGAAGGAAGCAGGAACTCCACCATTGAGCTACGGGGTCTCACTAAGTATGAGTACGGTGGGATTTCTGTCTCACACATTACATCATAAGGAAGATTGGGTCCAAGTGCCTTCATGGACAACCAAAGGTGAGATGGGGGAAATGAGCAGAACCTCTCCCCCCCCCCCCCGCTCATCCCAGCTCCTCATCAACACCCTTACCTCTCCCTGTCGAGCTCCTCCAGCAGCCGGATCGTGGCCCGACTCAGATCTCCCATGCTGTCCTTTCTCTGGAGCATAGACGAGTGGGCCGGGCTGTCCTCGGGGCTGCGGCCCTGGCACACAGGCTCCGGGACCAGGGCCGGAGGGTGGAATTTCAAGTTGTACAAGCTTGTGATGTCCATCTGGAGAGCTGGAGGGGGGAGGGGAAGAACCGTGGGCATGTTAGCATTTCACAGAAGACCTAGATTGGGGGTCAGAACTTCCTGCGGGCCAAACCTGGCCCACTTCGGGCTGCCCAGATGGCCCCGACCCTTTCATTGGCTCCACCCCTTCCCCTGGCTCCACCCCTTTCCCCCCAGCATTGGTGCAATTCCCCCCCCCTTCTAAAAAATTGAAATGTCGCCCTTAAGGCTTTGAAAGAGCTCTCCACTAAAAGATTAAAAAATTGTGGATATTTTGGGCCTGCTCTTTCTGCCTTTGGCCACGCCCCCTTTGCCTTTAGCTCCACCCACCCTTAGAATTGGGGCCCCATGAGCATCTCTGAATTGTAATTTGGCCCTCGGGCTGGAAGAGATTCACCAGGTCTTAGACTCAACTTCTGGAATTCCTCTTCAGCACATAAAGCTTCTGATGTTTTGCCACTTCCAAACAAATCTTCCTTGAGGTCTAGAAACCTTAAGGACTAGAAATGTGTGTGTGTGTGTGTGTGTGTGTGTGTGTGTGTTTTAAAGTTACCTCAAAGGTAAGCCATGATCCTCAGGGGACAGAATTCTGTTCCCAGACCCCTTAAATATTTTGGCTTTTTCTACACTCAAGTACACGGCTGAATTAAGGAGCAGGCAACTCAGGGTGCTTGAAGGGGTGGGGTGGAGACCTCTGTCATGTGATCAAGTGATCCACTCAGCGGCTGCGATAAATAGTACAAGGGTCTTGCACAACACAAATAAATATCCCAATCATGGGGTGCTCGGAGTTGCATTTCAACACATTTTGATGACACTGGTCCTATGAACAACAGAAGAGCCCTGAGGGTGGATCAGACCGAGGGTCCATCTAGTCCAGCACTCTGTTCACAAAGGGGCCAACAAAGCAGGAAATGAATGCAACAGCACCCTCCCACCCATGTTCCCCAGCAACTGGTGCACACAGGTTTACTGCCTCGGGTACTGGAGGGAGCACAGAGCCATCAGGGCTAGTAGCCATTTATAGCCTTCTCCTCCTCCTCCTCCTCCTCCAGGAATTGATCCAACCCCCTTTTCAAGCCAGCCCAGATTGATGGCCATCACTACATCTTGTGGTAGTGAGTTCCACAGTTTAACTCTGCGCTGTGTGAAGAAATCCTTCCTTTTATTTGTCCTGAATCTCCTACCAATCAGTTTCATGGGATGACCCCATTAGGTTCTAGTATCATTGAAGAGGGAGAAAAATGTCTCCCTGTCTACATTCTCCATATTGTGCATCATTTTGTCCACCTCTCTCCGGCCTCCCCTCAGCCTCCTTTTTCTCCAAGCGAAACAATCCCAGCTCTTGTCACCTTCCCTCCTAGGGGAGATGCTCCAGCCCCTGGCTCATTTCAGCTGCCCCTTTCAGCTGCCCCTGGCAAAGTGATCCTTGCAACTCTAAACGCTTCCGCTCACCTTTCAACTGGTCCAGAACTTCCATCTGCCCGGATGAAACCATCACCTTGGCCTCCTGTTCCAGTTTGCCCTGCAGGTGCTTCAAAACTTCCTTAAAATCAAAGAAGATTCAAATGGAATGAAGAGCGGAGAGAGAGAAATATTTGGGAGTCATACTCCAACACATTTAGTGGGGCCCCAGTTTATTTATTTATTTATTGCATTTCTATACTGCCCCATAGCTGAAGCTCTCTGGGCAATTTACAAAAGTTAAAAACAGTAAACATTAAAAATAAATATACAAAGTTTAAAAACATAAAAAGCATAAAATCAGCAGTATCTTATAAAAACAGCTATTCTGGGGTCCATTAAAAACAAACAAACTCAGCATATTTAGGGTGACCAGATACACTGGGAAACTCCGGAGACCTCCGGGAAAAATGGAGGCCTCGGGGCAACCGGTACTGGGCCCCAATTAAATGCCTGGGAGAAGAGAAAGGTCTTAACATGGCACCGACAAGATAACAATGTCGGTGTCAGGTGAGCCTCGTCAGGGAGATCATTCCAGAATTGAGGGGCCACCACTGAAAAGGCCCTCTCCCTTGTTGCTGTCCTCCAAGCTTCCCTCGGAGTAGGCACTCGGAGGAGGACCTTAGATGTAGAGCGCAGTGAACGGGTAAGTTCATGTCAGTTGAAGAGGCTCTGGGATTGGATCGGGACTGCAAGAATCGCTAACCTGAACAAACGGCGTTTCGACACCCAGAAAATCGGGATTGCCACTAGTCCACAAAGCAGCTACCAAAAAGCAACCCACCTTCATATCTGAGGTCTCATTTTCTAGCTTGGAGAGATGGTTTGAGTTGTCCTCCAGTTCCCGCCGGAGATGGGTGTTCTCTTTCTTCAGCGCCTCCACTTGCCTCACCAGTTGGTCGTAGGACGCGATGGATCCGGACATCTTCAGCTCCTCCATCGACTGGAGAGAGGCAGAAAGAGGGACGGAAGCGTCAGGGGTGGTGGATCATAGAATCATAGAATAGCAGAGTTGGAAGGTGACTAAAAGGCCATCAAGTCCAACCCCCTGCTCAGTGCAGGAATCCACCCTACAGCATACTTGACAGATCATATGAACGCCTTAAAAAAATAGCCACAAGTCTCGTTGGCAGGAGCAAATAAGCCAGTTACAATCTACTGAGGAGTAGTGGCTTATATGGTCTTATTTGATGGCCAGCAGCAGGGGGAACCCAGATTTGCTGGTCCCTACGAAAAGACCTTTATGGTGTGTGTGCATTAATCTGAGCATTAAAAAAGCACACTATACATGAAAAGGATTTCTTTTAAAAAGGGACATAGGGATATTCCAAGTCAAAATTCTCTGAACTAGATCTAGGTAGGGACAGATACCAGTCAACTTAGTGGCAGAAAGAGAATGTACTCTGCACATGGGCAGAGGTGCACAATTACTCATTTGTAATTACATCTTTATCCCACCCTTCCTCTTCCATGGAGATTCTAGTGAACTGCCTTGTAAAGTAGCTTAGGTTGAGAGAGAAAATGACCGGACCAAGGTCACCCAGGGAGCTGAGTGAGGATTTGAACTCAAGTTTCCTCAGCCTTAGTCCAACACTTATAAAATTAAGCATGGGAACTCCAAGGGGGGAAATAGACAGGCATTTCTCTCTCTCGCCCCTAATTCTAACACCTCAGTTCCCCCGATGACATCAATGGGTGGGAGATTCAGGACAGACCGAAGGAAGAAACGGGGCCTTCTCAGTGATGGCCCCACAGTTGCAGAATTCTACTCCAGAATAAGTGCAAATGGCTTCAAAGATGCCCCGATTGCAGTCAGCTTTTTCCTTTTGAAAGCCTTGTCGTACTGTCGGCATGGACAGGTACTAAAAAGATATTTTGAGCCGGCCTAATGGTTTCACTGATTTGCTCCTGCTGTTTTGAGGCCTGTGGCTGTTCTATTTGATGGTTTGGTATTATGCATTTACATTGATTGCCATGCCTGTCAGGGCTGTGGAGTACGGTGGAGGTGCTGTAACTGACCCATGGTTCCAATTGCATTCCTCCTGGAAGCAGGGCTTGTCCTCTAAGCCACACCCCCTGAAAGAAACCACCCTGGTGAATTCCCTGCTATTTTCCCAGTGGTTTTCTCTGTGCCGGCGGAAGCGTGGAAAGAGGTGGGCGTGGAGACCACGCTCACGGACATCATCCGGGCCACTTATTCCTTTATTTAATTAGTTAGTCCATTCCTAACCCGCCCAATAATTAATGTTCTCTGGGCGTAGGTTAAAAAACCTAAAATGTCCCGGCGCAGTTAACAAGACAAGATACAGCTCAAACGTTTCAAAGAAGAAAACGCTTTACAATGCCAAAGAATATACAGTAAATCTAAACAGGTTCTGCTGTACAAGAGAGCCTGGAAATATCAACCATTTATGTTACTTTTATTTATTTAAGTTGCAGTCCTACGCCGGTATAGGCAGGAAAAAAACTCCTCAAACTTCAGGGGGTGTAGGGCTTCCCCCCCCCCCGTTTAAACGTGCATAGGATTGCACCCTTAAATTATTCCTTGGCCACCTTTCAGGGCAATAAAACTAGCACAATATTAAAAGCAATAAAAACACAATAAGAACACAACCAAATCAGCAATAAAAGAGCCAACGACAAAACCAGCTAACCCAGCAACGAAAACAGTGACAAAAAAACCCATTCAAGCCACGTAGAATTCATTTCTGGGATTCGCTGTCGTAAGATGCAGGGGGTTCCCGCTGTCCTGGACACCTTTAAAAGAGGATGAGGATGGAGGTGAGGAAGAGGGACAGAGGTAGATCAGTGAGACAGTGCGGTCTAGTGGTTACAGTGTCGGACTGGGCGCTGAAAAGATGACAGATGAAAAGGTGACGTTTTCTAAGCCTTGTTTTTAGAACCATTTTTCTTCTTTTAAGCCTTCCTTATTATAAACCAAGCAACCAGCTTAAGTATACCCTCAAGTAACCCAGAGCTGGACCTGTCTCCTAAAATGCACGGAACCACAATCCAGTGGAGAAGTAACCCCCCTCTGAGCATACTCAGAGTGTTTTCCCATGATCTGCAAGCAACCACAAAGACCCCCCAGTGGCTCGTGGCTTTGGGAGATGAGCTTTCAGACTGATGCACCCAAGCGTCTCCGGTACCTGGTGATGTGCCGATCATTTTGGCTTTGCATTAAATGGTTCTGTCCATCCCACCTTGAAGGTGCTCAAAACCGGTGTCCGGTTTGCCACCTAATTGCCAGAGGCCAACTTTTCAGCCGCCCGAGTGAGTGAAAACATGCACGGTGCCTGTTTATGCCTCTGCGACATGACGAAATTTTAAATCCCCGGTTCGGCTCCGCACGCCAGGTCGTCCCCAACGGCCGCACTGCTTGTGCCTCCCGGCACTCGGGACATGCTCAGAGGCAGGCATGTTCTGCCAGAAATGCCGAGACCCCCGTCACAGCTCCTGAAGACCAAACCCTCACGCCCCGTTGTTCGCTTATGGAAATATTTCCTCTCCAGCAGCAATGGGTGAGAATAAAGAGAAACACCGTGAATGTGCCCAACCAGCCTTTCTTTGAAGGAATTTTGCAATTGAAGGGGGGGTCTTGTGTGGGAGGGCTGCTGTTTTCTCCCCCGCTGGTGCCCCATAGAAGCACCCCACCCCCCACGCACTCCCCCCGCCCCGTCGCTTCAAAGGTATCACTCCATCCTTAGGCTCATTCTTTGTTTTCTTTCTCTTGCTCCTCTTTGTCTGTCCTCTCTCAACCGCTTCTGTCCCTCCGCTCTTTCTCGCCTTCTTTATGAAGGAATCGCATGGAGCTCTGCTTTCTTACCGTCATGGCTTTCTTCTCCACCCCTGTCTCCAACCTCTTCACCTTACACCTGGTTTCCCCTTTGCCCCTAAGCCAGGATGTGCACAACCGCCCAGAGACAACGGGGAAAGGTGACCCAGAGCAGGTGCCAGAAAACACGCAAGGAGTCGGACACCTCCCACACACCCCGATGACCTGGGATCCAGCCTCACCTCAATCCTCTTGTGCCTCATGCCACTGTGTCCCTTCCTCGGGGACCCCCGTGGGTCGGGGGCGTGGGCTTTTTCTCCCACCCCGCGTTCCTTTTGGAACATGCCGACATTCAACGCGGAGAACGGCTGGACGTCGCGTCGGGGAAAGACATTCCGGCACAGGTTGGCTTCTCCTCTCCAGGTCCTCGCTGGCGAATGTCAAGGCAGGCGGGCGGTGTATTGAACCGCCTCGCTCCGCTGAGACAACACCCCCCGCTCGCTCCAAGACTCCCCTCCCTTTGCTAGCCGTAATATCGATGCAAGCAGGCTTTGTTTACCGCGCGTTCCGACACTGCTCGGCTCATTCCGGGGCTTTCACACCACGATGCACAGCTGGACTGGTGTTGGGTAGTTGCTGTTTTTCCCAGGGGTGGGGAGGTCCTGTCACTTGAGGATTTTCGCAACCTCAGCGCAGGGACCGGTGCTCCGTTCTACCTGTGGCAGACTCGGACCACCGCTATTCCGTGTGGTCTGCACTGTTGGACAGCACCTCTTTGGGTTCTGAAAGTGGATTCTTCCCAGATTGAACCTGAGACCTCCTGCGTGCAAATCAGGTGCTCTGCCCTAACAATGGCCCTTCTCATAACAAGAACGCAAGGTTCCGGTCCTCATTGTTCTGGGGGGAAAGGCTGTTTTCAACCAGAACAAAGGACGTTGCCTTCTATTCGCTTAGGTGTTTTTTTTTACTATATTAAGGACAGCAATCCTATGCCTGTTTAGACAGGAAGGGGCATGCTGGAAATTGTAAAACTTTCTTTCTGTCTAAACAGGCATAGGATTGCGTCCTAAGTGATATAAAAGTATTATTATAATAAATAAATAAAATATATTGAGTCGGACTTTCAGTCCTGTTCAGCTCCTTATTTTCCCAGCCCCAGCTAGAAATGTGGGACTTGCCTGCAAAATATGTGCTCTACCATAGCTTTCTTCACAGTTAATTATATATATATATATATATATATATATATATATATATATATATGGACAGGCCAGAAAACAACTGTTTCGTTTCCCCTGCTGACGTAGAAGCCCTTCTCACAACAGCTGGGTGATTGCACATACCTAGAAGGATTGGTACTCTGTGCATGCTCAGAGGCACTCTCGGTTTTGAATCGTCTGCGAGCAAAATACACTTTGACAGGGTTGGTTATGGATAAAATATATCCTGTGCAGCATTTTGGATTCACTGACTACATCAAAGAGGCACAACCTGGCGTTCTATGAAAGCAATCAAGGCAGGTTTTGGACAAGAATGAAAATAACGCAACCGAGACAGTGACCGGGTTCATATACACACCATGGTGGCAATTCCAGGTTGTTTAACCCAGGAATCACCTGGATTGGTGGGAACACGTGAGCCATTTCCACTTTATTAATGGTTGCTTTGTGACATGTGAACCAGGAAACTGGGTTAAACAAGCCAGAGTTAACCCATGGTTTGTTTATGGGTTTACTCTGGGTTGTTTAACCCATAAACAATCCAGAGTTTCCAGGACTGCATGTCACAAAACAACCCAAGCATTCTGGGGTTATTTATGGGTTAAACAACCCAGAGTTAACCCACAGTTTGTTGATGCGTTAACTCCAAGTGGCTTAACCCATAAATAGTCCAGAGTTTCCAGGTTTGTGTATTATGGAACAACCCAGGCATTCCTGGATCGAAAACTAAAAGTTGAACGGCTCTACAATTCCTGGGTTAAACAACCCAGAATTTGCCACTGTGGTGTGCGAACTGGGTCAATATTAAAAGAAAAACAACCCAGTAAGTTAAAAAAGAAAAGTGGAGAGACATCGATTCACAACCAATAAACGGACCACCCTTGTGGGTTTTGAAAACGTCCATAATTTGGCAAACACGCTGTAAACAAACAAACAAATCTTTGTGAGCCTCTGATGGAAATGACAGCCAGGATGGTGCAAAGCAGCATCTCATGGATTAGGTCCAAAGAACAGGAGAGAAGGTTCTCTCTGAGCCAAACGCAACTAAGAAGTTGGCAAGAAACAGAGAGCCCACCCTAGACGAGTTCACTGAATGCACAAGCTCAGAGCAGGCAAAACAGCCCTTGTGAGTGCCTTCCAGTGCTCGATTTGTAGGCGCCTTGCAGGCAGGGCCCAGCAATCCTCCACAGATTTCGTCTTTAAAAACAGGGCTGAGTTCCCCTTTGGAGAAACGATCCTGGTCCGAGTTGTAGCAGTGGGCGAGGCCAAAGGCAAAAGAAGGCAGGGCTAAAGGGGATGAGAAAAAATACCCGCAACTTTCAGCTCAAAGCTGCGGCAGTAACAGAGGCTTAGGAGAGGCATATAAACCTATTATTATTATTATTGTTGTTGTTGTTGTTGTTGTTGTTGTTGTTGTTGTTGTTGTTATTGGATGGGGAAAAGGGGGAGAGACAAAATTACCCTAAATGCAATGCTGTTTATTAATTACTGGAGATTCTCATTAATGCAGGCACTCTCAATTTTATAGTCAGTTTTGGGATTTGCCCAGAGTGGAAAACACAGCTCAGACCTCTAGTGAGTTTTTTTTTAACCCTTTGCCATCTGGTGTGCCCCCGGGGACTTCTACCAGTGGGGCTGTGAATCCATTCCGGGGGTCCGTCACAACCAGCCAGAACTCTTAAGGAGCTAGTCAAGATGCAGAATCTATTTTGGGGTTCCTTTGCCCCAAGGCGGATGGGGAAATATTCATTTCCAAGCAACTGCCGGAAAAGAGGACCTGGACAACAGAACAGCAGCTGTACCGTCCCCTCACAAAAAACCTGTGACCCAAGCAACCAGACTGCACGCGGCTCAGTGAACTTGCGCACTTATGCGCCCGCCTCGTGCCTCCGAGTGTGCAAGTCAGTGCGTATTTATCAAGCGCCGGCCAGCACATGGGGGAGCGTGACGCATGTGTGTGCAGACGCCATTCGCCAGAGGCATGTCAATGTAAGAGCGCATGTCTGAGCATGTGCGCCTCTTGGCAGCGCCAACGTGTGCTTAAAAGGAGCTCCAGAGCATGGGCGTTCAACCACTGGGAATGCTCTCTCAAAGAGACTCCAAGCTGTGGTAGCCCAAACGAAGCCAATGACACGATTGCTCTGAGTTTGCATAGTTTATTCTGCCAGTTCATGTCTGCGCACATGCGCTCGATGGCGAGTTCCACAAATTAAAAACTAGCACGGCGTGCGTACCGCAGCAGTGGTATGTCCTCAACTGTAGCATTGGGAGGAGGGAGGAGAAATTTTCTTTCTTCTCACTCTCTGCACCTCACTTTAATTTTATCTAGCTCTGGGCCTGAGTTAAAGTGCTGGTATTAATATTCAGAGCCCTAAACGGCTTGGGGCCAGGTTACCTGAAGGATCAACTCTTCCCATATGTACCTGCCCGGACCCTAAGATCATCCTCAGGGGTTCTTCCCTGCAAGCCCCTGCCAAAGGAAGTGAGGCAGGTGGCTACCAGGAGCAGGGCCTTCTCTGCTGTGGCACCCCGGCTGTGGAATAAGCTCCCTAAGAAGGTTCGCTTGGCACCTACATTATATGCCTTTAGACGCCAGGTGAAGACCTTTTGATTCTCCCAGCAGTTTAGCCTTTTACCATCCTTGTCTTTTTTCGCTCTGCTGCTTTAAATCTGTATAAATCTCTGCTGCTCGGTTTTATCCAGTGGAATTTTAAGATTTTTTAGAATGTTTTAGGATGTTTTTAAGGATGTTTTTAATAATGTATATTATGTTTTAATTCAGTTTTATGTATTTTATCACTTATTGTTGTTCCTTGCCTTGATTGGAATGGAGAAGCGGGTAAGAAATAAAATTATTATTATTATTATTATTATTATTATTATTATTATTATTATTATTATTAGCCTGGTTGCACTTTCATGCTGCACTTTTGTGTCACGTTTTTAACATTGGGGTTCAAAGTTTTATACTTTAAATTGCACTTGATGGTTTTAAGTGTTGTGAACCACCCAGAGAGCTTCAGCTGTTAAGCGGTATAGAAATGCACTAAATAAATAAATACTCAATCTCTTATAATGCCCCCTCTAATACTTAACATTCCTGCCTCTAAAACTGCTTCGGGAAAAGTGGTTTTAATTTTTTAAAAATTGGTTTGTTAGAATCTAACTAGTCACCGCTACCCAACTGTGGGAGGGAAAAAGGCTTTGAGAAAAGTGGTGTTTTTTTTTTAAATTGACTAGCTAGAATCTAACTAAATTAAAAATAAATAAATCTCCAAAGCCTTTCTTCAGGGAGGGGGTGGTTCACCCCAGCTGCCTCAAATCGGCTTGGGGCCTATCGATGCTAGAGCTGGTTTTATCCAGATCTGAGCACTACAAAGCCAAGCCGGCCTGTGCCAACGCTCCCCCCCCAAAAAAAACCCTACTGCTACCACCCACTGGCAAGCATGCTTCATTGGGCACCCCAAAACAGTCTGATGTGAGCTGGGTAGAAAATGCATGTTGGGGTCCCGGGGAGAGAAAAAAGGGACCCCCTTTTAAAACCCATCAAAACCTGAAATCAAGAAACCGCTTTTCTTTCCGTGGACGCCCTGTCCCCAATTTTAGAGTCGAAACAGCTCTTTGAAGGTTCATTCATCTTTCATTGGCAAACGGCTCCCCAGTGGCTTGTCTCCGTACGGTGAATAAATCAGAACAAAGTGGGGAGGGGGAGGGAACGAGAGAAAGGGCTGATGAAAATGGGTCCTAGCCAATGAGAGCCCGGAAAGGGTAACCATGGTGCCAGCCAATGGCATCCCAGCAGCTGGAATATAAAGGTAAAAGGGTGGGGGGGAAGAAGGGGGGTTTGCCCCCATCTGAGCTCGCCACCATGTTTGTTCAGCCTTTCCCCTGCTCTGTGTGGGTGTCCCCCCACCCCACCCCTTTTCTTTGATTCTCCTGTCCTGGTGAGCTCTATCATGAAAAATGGATGTGATAGGAATGTACTATGGCGGTGCCCGGGTTTTATTCCACCAGCTGCCTTCGGGAGCGTCTAGGGAGGACTTGGACAAAAGCCGGAGTTCGGATGTCGGCAAGAAACAATGCAAATAGAAGCAGCAGCGTCGGAAAAGAAAGTGGGGGAAGAGAGCAGAGAAGGGTGGCAGAGAACTGGAATCCCCAAATATATTTTTTTCATGCCCGATAGGTCCTTGGCTCTTCTGGTTTTATCACCATCAGCTTTGTCCATTGAATGCCTCCGCCCACTCTCCCTCACTGCCCCTTACGCCTGGAACCCTGGGAGGAAGGAAAGGAAGGAAGAGAAGAAGAAGAAAGGAAGGGAGAGAGAAAGAGAAAGAAAGAAACTTTGGGGGCCTGGATGTTCTGTTTATCTAAAGCCCTGCTGGTTCCATCAATCCCCCAGAATTCCATCTTCCACTGTGGCCAATCAGATGCTGGTGGGAAGCCTGCAGGGAGGGCGTCACAGCCGGACCTTTCCCCCCTTGCCTGTGACCCAACTGCAGCCACACGCGTTTAGCGCAAGGGTGTCAAACCTCTTTCCACCAGAGGTCCAAGTTCTGGTTCAAAGAAGCTCCGTGTGTGTGTGTGTGTGTGTGTGTGTGTGTGTGTGTGTTGCATTCCTGGGGTGGGCGGAGCCAAAGGTGAAAGAGGTGTGGTCAAAGACAAGGGGGCGGGGCCTCAAAGTATTATTATTATTATTTATTTATTTATATAGCACCATCAATGTACATGGTGCTGTACAGAGTAAAACAGTAAATAGCAAGACCCTGCCGCATAGGCTTACATTCTAAAAAACAGAAGTTTAAAAGTTCTTTCTGCCGGTAACTAAAGCTTTAGGAGGAGACGGCCTTTTAGAATGGGACAAAACTCGGGAAATGTCCAGAGGATTGAGGGTCAGGTGAGATTAAAGCTGAATCTGGAGCCCCCCCCCCCAAGAGGGAACTGTGCTTGAGGCCAGTCACCGAAAACAAAGGACACCGAACCAGGAGTCCATTGAGTAATTCATAAGTATTTCAACCGCAGTGGTGTATTTCCAATGCAATCGCAACATTTCAATGAGGGCAAATAACAATTTATCAAACTTTTTTTAAAAAATTAACTAAAAACAAACAAACCCCGAAACTCTGCACAAATAGTAAAAACATCAGAAGAGCCCTGATGCTGGATCAGACCAGAGGGTCCATCTAGTCCATGACTCTGTTCACACAGGGGTGGACCAGTTGTTTACCATGAGCAGAACTCATTCTACAACTGGGGTGCCACAGCAGAAAAGGCCCTGCTCCTGGTAGTCACCAGCCCCACTTCCTTAGGAAGGGTCTCCCGGAGAAGGGCAACTGAAGATGATCCTAGGATCCAGGCAGGTACATATGGGAGGAGACATAAGAACGTAAGAAGAGCCACGCTGGATCAGACCAAGGGTCCATCTAGTCCAGGACTCTGTCCACACAGTGGCTGACCAGCCGTCAACCAAGGACCCACAAAGCAGGACACGGTGCAACAGCACCCTCCCACCCATGTTCCCCAGCAACTGGTGCACACAGTCTTACAGTCACGGATACTGAAGGTGGCACAAAGCCATGAGGGCTAGTAGCTGTTGATCGCCTCCTCCTCCTCCTCCTCCTCCTCCTCCTCTTCCTCCTCCTCCTCTCCTCCTCCAGGAATTGATCCAACCCCCCTTTGAAAGCCATCCAAACTGGTGGCCATCATCACAGCTCGCAGTAGCGAGTTCCAGAGATTGACTCCGTCCTGCTTGATAGAGATGTGATCCCAGCTCTGTCCAGGGTGCTGAAGTGGTCAACGCAACGCTTGAAATACACAGCTCTTGCGAAGACTTAGCGGAGTTGCCTCTCGGCTACCCGGAATGAAGACGCACGCTGCAGGCCACGCCCATTTGCCCTGGGCCACGCCCCTTCCCCCCTGACCACAGTTTGTTGGTTGTTTTTCCAGATGTTGCAGATTTTTTCCCCTCCCAATTCTGAAAGCCAAAAATGCCTCTCTTTAGTCACTCAGCAGCAGGAAGAGCTTCAAGCCACAATATGCATTTATTTTTTTACTCTCCGCTCCAGTTAGAAGGAGCAGAGAGAAGGTGATGGGGGGAAAAACTTCTCTTTGCTGAAGAACCAGGGCACACTTTGTCAGTCAGAGTAGTTAGATGTTGTCTGGGCTCAGTACAGGCTCAGAGGCACCCTTGCCTCCTTAACTCTTTGCAGCCAGCCAGCCACCCGCAAGAGCCCCTCTTTTGCAAGAAATAAAAAAATAATCTTCCAAGCCTGACACCTACCTCGCCCTTGGTACAATCAACACAAGGGGAGGGTCCCAATAAAGCCCTCCAGGGTTCAAGAAATGACTCCACCTACTTCTCCTGACCCCGCCTCTTCCAACCACGGATCGTGGCATGGCTTTCCAGCTTTTGTGCAGTTTTAAGTCGAAATCCCTCTCCTAAAGCTTTGTTACGGACAGTAACAGCTTCAAGCTATAAGAGGCTGGCCTTTTGGCCACGCCCCTTTTTTCTTTGGCCCCGCCCCCACTAGAATCCAGACCCAGAGAGCATCTCCAAAGTGAAATCTGCCCCGCGGTTGTACACTCCCTGTCCCAGGTGCTCAGACTCCGCCGAGGAATGGCAGCGCGGGGTGTCATCTGTTGTTTAGATGTGATTCCATTCTGCCATTGTTTGTTTACATTCACACATTAAAAAAGAACTGAATTGGAAGCTGCTGCTATGTCAGCTCAACCAAAAAGTTACAATCCTTTCGATGATGATGATGAAGAAGAAGAAGAAGAAGAAGATTTAAAGGTAGTAAAGTGGAATGAAAGCAATGAGCTTCCTAGCAACGGCCCAGACAGACTGGGGTATTTGCACCAAGGAGTCCTGAGGTGGTCCCAGGCCACTGTGGATAGCACTAACCATTCCCTGTCCCTCATTTATGAGTCTGAACATGTTGGAGTAGCCATGTCAGAGGAGCTAACGTGGCAGGGTGAGGCACTGAAGCGCCCTGAATGCATGGTGGATAAGCGTTTGATAAGCGTTCCCTGACGAGGAGGTGCAGGGAACACTTATCAGATTTGCAGATGACACAAAATTGGGTGGGATAGCTAACACCCGGGAAGACAGAAACAAACTTCAAAGTGATCTTGATAGGCTGGAGTGCTGGGCTGAAAACAACAGAATGGAATTTAATAGAGATAAATGCCCAGTTCTACACCTAGGAAGTAGAAACCAGAGGCACAGTTACAAGATGGGGGATACTTGGCTCAGCAATACTACAAACGAGAAGGATCTTGGAATTGTTGTAGATCACAAGCTGAATATGAGCCATCAGTGTGATATGGCTGCAAAAAAAGCAAATGCTATTTTGGGATGCATTAATAGAAGTATAGCTTCCAAATCGTGTGAGGTACTGGTTCCTCTCTATTTGGCCCTGGTTAGGCCTCATCTAGAGTATTGCGTCCAGTTCTGGGCTCCACAATTCAAGAAGGAGGCAGACAAGCTGGAGCGTGTTCAGAGAAGGGCAACCAGGATGATCAGGGGTCTGGAAACAAAGCCCTGGGAAGAGAGACTGAAAGAACTGGGCATGTTTAGCCTGGAGAAGAGAATATTGAGGGGAGACATGAGAGCACTCTTCAAATACTTAAAGGGTTGTCACACAGAGGAGGGCCAGGATCTCTTCTCAATTCTCCCAGAGTGCAGGACACGGAATAACGGGCTCAAGTTACAGGAAGCCCGATACCGGCTGGACATCAGGAAAAACCTCCTGACTGTTAGAGCAGTACGACAATGGAATCAGTGACCTAGGGAGGTTGTGGGCTCTCCCACACTGGAGGCCTTCAAGAGGCAGCTGGACAACCATCTGTCAGGGATGCTTTAGGGTGGATTCCTGCATTGAGCAGGGGTTTGGACTCGATGGCCTTAGAGGCCCCTTCCAACTCTAATATTCTATGATTCTAAGATGGATCAAGACCTAAAAACCAGCCAGAGACACATCAACAGCATTAAGAGTGTGTTTGGTGACTTTGAGAATTATTTCAAGAGACCGAACCTGAGCCGAACGGGGAATCCAATTACCAAGCAAGCAACAGGCAACCAACCCAAACTCATTTCGAAAGAAGCTAACAAAGATTACAACATTTAAAGTTTGGAAACCTGAGAAAACGTGGGGGTTTAAACCCAGGACACAGTTTTGCAGCAGCACTTAAATCCCAGATTCAACCCACTCCCCTTTTCCAACTCTTGTAAACACAGTGACAAGTGGCATTTATGTTTATGTTTCTAATCTATTCTTTTTAATCTTCGTAAACCACCCAGAGAGCTTCGGCTATGGGGCGGTATAGAAATGTAATAAATCACAATAATTCACAATATATAACATTAAATCTGCAAAAAGTGTCCAGTGGCTTGATCCACTAGAATCAAATGCCAGATCTCAGTTCCTTCTCCTTGCACAAATGGTCAGGGTGTGCGTGTTTGCGTCTGTCGCCCCTGTGACAAGTTTAGGAATCCGAATGAAACTCAGGAACCTACGCCAGAGCAAGTGTTCATATTAAAACCCAGCTCACAGGTCTTAGCTATCCACCCAGATGTTCTGCAGAGATTACCAGCCTGGAAAGGCAGCCATCTGTCCATGGAATACTCTGCTACCTAACCTGCTTCAGGAGAGAGAGAAAGAGAGAGTATTTGATGTTCCTGTGTGTGTGTGTGCGCGCGCATGCGCATGAGCACATGGGCATAAGGAAGGTGTGTGTGGGAAGACAGCAGAAGGGAGCATTAAAATGAAAGAAAATAAGAGAATTAAAGAGAAAGGTGAGAACGAAGAAAAGGAAGAAGAAAAGCATTAAAATGAAAGAACAAAATAAAAGATTTGAAACAAGGGGGAAGGAAAGAACATGTAGAGGATTACGTCCAGTTCTGGGCGCCACACTTCAAGAAGGACGCAGACAAGCTGGAGCGTGTTCAGAGGAGGGCAATGAAGATGAGGGATCTGGAAACAAAGCCCCATGAGGAGAGACTGAAAGAACTGGGCATGTTTAGCCTGGAGAAGAGAAGATGGAGGGGAGACACGAGAGCACTCTTCAAATACTTGAAAGGTTGTCACACAGAGGAGGGCCAGGATCTCTTCTCGATCCTCCCAGAGTGCAGGACACGGAATAATGGGCTCAAGTGACGGGAAGCCAGATTCTGGCTGGACATCAGGAAAAACTTCATAACTGTTAGAGCAGTACGACAATGGAACCAGTGACCTAGGGAGGTTGTGGGCTCTCCCACACTCGAGGCCTTCAAGAGGCAGCTGGACAGCCATCTGTCAGGGTTGCTTTAGGGTGGATTCGTGCATTGGGCAGGGGGTTGGACTCGATGGCCTTAGAGGCCCCTTCCAACTCTACAATTCTATGATTCTATGAAAGCATTCTAAGGAAATAAAAATGAAAGACTTAAAAAGATCGAAGGAAGGAAGGAAGAGAAAGAAAGAATTAAAATGAAGGAAAGAAGGAAAAATATTAAAATGAAATAACGAGACTTAAAAAGGAAGGAAGGCAAGCATTCCAAGTGAAAGAATTAAAAACATAGAAGGGATTAGAATTGAGGAATGAAAGAAAGAGAAAGAAAGAAAGAAAGAAAGAGTATTGAAATAACAAAATAAGACACTCAAAAGGGAAGGAAGGATTAAAAAGACAGAAGAAAGAAAGAATTAAAATGAAGGAAGGAAAGAAAGAATATTAAAATAAAATAACAAAAATAAGAGGATTGTATTTTAAAGAGGAAAAGAAAGGGAAGGAAATAAATCAAACAGCTCCTGTACAAATTAAACCTGATCTGGTTTCTCATTTTTATTCTGCATTCTTCTTTTTGAGAATATTGGTTTAATTGTTGGTAGCAAGACAGGTTATCGATATCTTTTTCTTTTCTTTTTTCCTTCCTTCCCCTCCCCCCTTCTTTCATGAATGAATAAAAAAAGAGTGTGGTGATGAAGAAAGGAAGTAAGAAAGGAAACCCTGGAAATGAAAGAGAACGAAAAAGGAAGGAATAAAAATCCTTAAAATGAAAGGGAGACAGAAAAGAATTAAAATGAGAGAGGAGGAGGAGGAGAAGAAGAAGAGTAAAATGAGAGAGAGAGAGAGAGAGAGAGAGAGAGAGAGAGAGAGGAGGAGGAGGAGGAGGAGGAGGAGGAGGAGGTGAAGAAGAAGAAGAGAGAGAGAAAGAGAAAGAGAGAGAGAGAGTGGAGGAGGAGGAGGAGGAGGAAGAGGAGGAGAAGAAGGAGGAGGAGGAGGAGGAGGAGAGGAGGAACAGTAAAATGAGAGAGAGAGAGAGAGAGAGAGAGAGAGAGAGAGAGAGAGAGAGAGAGAGAGAGAGAGAGAGAGTCTGCCCTTCCCTGATCAATGGAGCTGCCAAGAGGCGCTGGGGCTTTTCTCAGCTCCTCTACACCCCCGTAACCCCCCAAGGGTGTTAAACAAACAGGCTGTTGTTACCAGCTTCTGCTAATTGAAATTTCACTCAAGATCCAGGCTGTGGAAGAGATAAAACTGGAGGGGGGGAGGAGGAAGAAACCCAACTCTGGCAAACAAAGCGGTCCCAGGGGGAGGGGGACGGAGGGGGAGGGGGACGGAGGGGGGGCTTCCAAGCAGGGTATTATCTGCCCTTCCCCCCCTTCCTCCACCGCCCTGCTTGTATGTAACATATCCCACGGTGACAGTTTCAAAGCAAGGTCAAAGCAATTGCTGGGCACTGGAGAAATCAATCCAATCCCCCCCCCTTCTCCCTATATGCACACACACTCACATGCACATACATAGGATGCTGAGGATGGCAGAATAAAAAGGGACCAAGGTCGCCATGGCAACCAGGCCGGATTGGTACCCAGGCCTGTCCGCTAGCCTAGATTTCTGCGCTGGTGGAGGGGCTGCCGTCAACTTGCCCGGGGAAAGGAGGAGGTGGGATTGAACGCAGGCGGTGGCGGAGATAATAGCTGAATACTTAAGGATGGAGATGATAGCTAAATATTTAAGTGTGTGGTGGTGGGGATTCATCAAAGAAAGAATCTTGTTGGAGGGCGGAAGGAGAGAAGGCGGAGGTCCAGGCAAGGTTTATTTATAAAGCGTTGATGCAACACAACAAGCTGTTTTTAATACGCGCGCACCTCGTGGCTTCCAAACAACACGTGTCAAGGAAATAAATTATGCGTCGCAAGTGTCTGTTTGCAAAGGACAGTGTCCAACGCCCCTCTCCACGAGTCCCTGCCGCTTTCCAATCAACCTCTGCTTGCAGAGGTGACTCTCCGTTGCTTCCCTGCATAAGTCCCTGCTTGGCTCCGATCAACACCCCCTGCAGACGAGTGATTCTGTTGCATCCCTGCATCAGGTGTGAATGGATCAGGCCATTATTCCTGACATGGAGGCACAGTAGAATTACTGCCCCTGCCCCAAGATGAGGGCCCCCTGTCGCACTTCTGCATGAGTCACTGCTTTGGGCTTTTCTCCTTCCAGTCCAGAAACCTGCCCAGAACAGTCACATGCAGAAACATAGGGAGCAGGCTGCTTCCTCTTCCACGCTCTGAAAGCAAACGTTTTGGTGTTTAACAATGACGCGCTGCCTCCATTTCAAGCAAAAGTGTCATGATACGTTATATTCCCATTTGGCAGATGGGAAACTGAGGTAGAGGGCAATTTTTGCCATGGCCACACCATGACCCTGTGGCTGCATCAGGATTTGAATTCAGTTCTCGGTCTTAAACGGGAGGCGTGGAACCTCTTTCATTTCGAGTTTCATTTCAAAAATGCTTTCAGGGGGGCGGGGTTCCAGTGGGAAAAATGGGCGGAGCAAAATACCAGCATTATTTGAGGTTAAACCCTTTGTAAGCAGTCATCTCAACCTTTTAGAATAGGGGAGTTTCTGCACCTCTCATCTAAAAGTACAATTCGATACACCGGTGAGGTTCAGACAGGTACCAGTGTGCCTCTGGACACTTTTCCGGGCACTCACGGAGATGCCCCCCATCTCTCCTGCTTGTAAAAAAGGATATTATAGAGCTGGGAAAAGTGAAGAAAAGGGCAATTAAAATGATGAAGGGGCTGGAGCATCTCCCCTACGAGGGAAGGTGGCATCAACTGGGATTGTTTAGCTTGGAAAAAGGAGGCGAAGGGGAGACATGACAGAGGTGTACACAATTATGCATGGTGTGGGGAATGTGGAGAGGGAGACATTTTCTCTCAAGAACCCATTTGGGTCATCCCATGAAGCTGCTGGGTGGGAGATTCAGAACAGATCAAAGGAAAGACTTCTTCACACAGCGCATAGCTAAACTATGGAACTCACTGCCACAAGATGTCGTGATGGCCACTAATCTGGATGGCTTTCAAAGGGGGTTGGATCAATTCCTTGAGGAGGAGAAGGCGATCCAGGGCTACTAGCCCTGATGGTTGGGTGCTCCCTCCAGTATTGGAGGCAGTAAGCCTAGGTTCACCCGTTGCTGGGGAACATGGGTGGGAGGGTGCTGTTGCACCATGTCCTGCTTGTTCATCCCTGGCTGACGGCTGCCTGGCCCCTGTGCAAACAGAGTGCTGGACTAGATGGACCCTTGGTCTGGCCCAGCCTCAGGGCCCTTCTGATGGTCTTTTTAACTAACGCGTTTCCTTACCAGCCCCCAGGATCTTTTCCAAGACAAGCGAGTGCCTGTAGCTGCTCCGGTCCCCACTTTCCACGAATGGGTCTGAGTGCCCTGTGGGGCTTGGAGGCGTACTCAGAAACAAAGATGGCGGGCGTCTGCAGGCCACATTTTTAATTAATTAATTACATTTATATACCGCCCCATAGCTGAAGCTCTCTGGGTGACTTTCCTCTGCCTGCAGGATCCAGGAAATAGAAGTGGGGTGGGGTGGGAGAAAAGTGGGGCCCGACACATATCTGGTAGCTCAATGGGGTATGGGTGGCTAGAATGGGCAGCTGTGAACCAGCGGGGGCTAGGAAAGTGAGTTTGGGGCAACATGGCGGAATTAGGGAGGGGTGGGTACCCCGCCTGTGCCTTGAACTCAGTCCCTTGAGTCCTTCGTGACCACCCAGGTCTCCCACGGCAGCCATTTTGTGCTGGTGCCCAATAGAGTTTTTCAAATGGCCGCCCGTAGGCCCAAGCAAAGCCATTGACCTGGCTGTCAGCCCCATAGAATGCAGTGGGACTTACTTCAGAGCAGGCTGGTGTGGGTTTACATCTCTTAGGGCCCAATCCGGCGCACGTTCAGACAGAAGAAAGTCCTACAAATATATTTTGTAGGGAATTGTAGCACTTCCTTCTGTCCAAACAGGAACAGGATTTGCGCCCTGGGTCATTCGTTTTCAAGACCGGCAAATGACACCTCAAAACCCACGCGGGCCGTCTGATCCGCTGCATGCTTACTCAGGAGTAAGACCCTCAAGGATCAAGAGGATTTGCCGCTACTTATCCTTGTGTCCACACCATTAGAATGGAAGCTTTGAAGCTCCACGAATAGAGCTTGCATTTTGCCTGCACGGGGGCCTGGGTTCGAACCTTACCATCTCCAGATCCGGCTGCGGAAGAGACCTGCCTGAAGAGACGTTGCTGCCAATCAGTGCTGACAATACTGGGATAGAGGGTCTTGACTCCGGATAAAGCAGCTCCTGGTCTTCCTAAGTGTTCGATCGCCCATTTTTGTGCCCTCCTGATGTTTTGGACTCCCGTCATTCCCAGCCAGCATGGCTGGGGAGAATGGGAGTTGTAATCCAACCCATATAGATTGTAAGCCTATGCGGCAGAGTCTTGCTATTTACTGTTTTACTCTGTACAGCACCATGTACATTGATGGTGCTATATAAATAAATAATAATAATAATAATAATAATAATAATAATAATAATAATAGGGTTGCTGTATTCTGAGCAGGGGGTTGGACTTGATGGCCTTATAGGACCCTTCTAACTCTACTATTCTATGATTCTATTCTGTTCTCTTGGACCAAGTCGATACGACCCCCTGCCCTGCTTTTCTAACACCTGGATCCTGAGGGCATAAAGCCGTCTAGCGTACACTCAGGTTAAGGGGTTGTGTGAACGCCCCTTGACCACAAAGCAGCGTCCACCATGGTAGCCACGGCTTGGTCCAGTTCTCCGGGGGAAATGGCAAACTAACCGACCAGTTCTGGGATATTATAAGATGGCAGATCCATGATGTAGCCTAGCGGCGAAGTGCCTGAGCTACGAAACACGAAGTCCCGGGTTCGAGTCTCGCTTCTGCCTTGAATTAACTCGATGGCCTTAGACCAGCTGAGTTCTCTCTCTCTCTTTCTCAGAGCCTCGGTCCTCCGCATCCGAAATAAGGAAGAGAACGATATGGAACCGCCTTGCAGGGTTGTCATTAAGAAGACATGTGAGGCATTCAGACCTTTTGGAGTGGCAGAATAATGGCACAAAAGCTGGTGGGGGAAAACCAATAACTGGGAGGGAAAGGGGGCGGAGACAGAGAAAGAGGGCGGAGACATAAAAGGGGCGTGGTTATCAAGGAAACCCCAGACAGCTGGGCCAAAATCCATTGGCCGTATTCGGGGGTCCCCCGGCTCTCACGTCCTGCACCCCAGTTATACGCAGCACATGTGAAACTCTTCAAACACTTGGCATCATCATTATTATCATTTACCATTTTATTATTATTTATTTATTTAATTTATCTATTTAAACATTTGCACCTGCCTTCTATTGTCGGGATCTGAAGGGCGCCGCACAGATAAAACCCATTCGGACGCTATAAAATAATAAATCATTGTACGCAGCTAGAAAGGTATTCCACCGTTAAACAAGCTCAAACCAGCGGACAAATCAAAAGCCATAAAGACAACTCAACCTAGGTGCAGCTGTAGGCAAATTTAGCCCTCCAAGGCTTTGAGAAGCTGTTATTGCTGCTACTTCGGTGGGGACGGAGAGGTCGATACCTGTTCTGGTTTCTTTGGCCAGCTACTAAGGTCTGAAAACTGTGACGTCACGTCAGGATGGTGGACGTGGAGCCTCCAAAGAGGGACGCAGTCTACCTGAGGAAACCAGGTGTTGGGGCAGACGACAGGGGGAAGGCGACCGCCTTCTCAGCATTCTGCATGGTGTGGTTTCCCGAAGACACCCAGCTGCCCTTGTCGGCAACCGAGCTGGATGCTAAATGGGCCACCCTGGCTCCAGGCCAGCAAGCCAACACAATGACAGGTCGTATTTTGCCAACCGACATCTTCCCGGCCTGCCATTTCATCCCCGGCTTGCGTCTCCCACAGATGTCCGCCAACCGGCCGAACGGTTCCGACAGGGTGGGGGTGGGGGGCTGGAAAATAAAGATGGCGCTCTTTCGGGTTGGACCCGTGTCAAATCTCACCCCACCCACCCCCAGACACGCCGTCTACCGCATTAAAAGATGCTGCTCAATGCGCTCAGGTCCCTCTTTCCGTCACTAGGCAACAAAAGCAGAAATCATACCAGAAGCAGCATCCTGGGGGATAACTCCATCCATCCATCTCACGTCGACACACAGACACAGACGTGTGAGCATCTATGTCTGGAGCACGACAAAAACAAGGCGAAGGAACGACCCCGCAGTGTCCAAAAAAACCACAAATCCGAACCCGCACAATGAAAACACTTCAGCTGTCATCGCCGTGGGTCAGAGACTGCCCCCCCCTCCAGCAATTTCACCCCTGCCCTCCCCCTTTCGGCCCGGTTTCCTACAGCCCCGAACCCAGAGGTGCGACGCGGCGGTACCCGATTAATATTCCGGTCAAAGAACGGAGGCTGGCTTGGCAGATTAAGAAAGGGAGGCAGAAAAACCGCTGCTGTGCCCACACCGACGCCTTCTGCTCCCCGCTGCTTTCGTTCGCTATTTGGACATTTGCTCTTCAGGAAGACACCGTTGCGGGAGGGTCCCTCCGAGCCGGCCAGGGCGGACCTGGGCTTACCTCATCCCCGAAGAAGGCGGACTGCAGGAACGAGAGGATCCACTGCAATCCCATGAACACCACATCCTCCGGCAGCCTCCGGTGACTCTGCCTGCCTCCCGGAGACGGGTTTGGTTTTGCACAGTGGGAGCAGCAGTGCACCGCTTTCCGGCGCTAGAGGCCAGGAGAGAGCGAGAAGTTGGGTTGCTGGAAGAGGAGGAGAAACACAGAGAGTGTCCCCAAGTGCAAGTTGTCACATCCGCGTGGATGAGCGATGGAATGGAATAATATGCTGCGTCCCAGACCCAGACCCAACAGTACCCCAGGCTCACCCTGATCCCTAGAACAGCCGGATTTCTCAATGTAGGGCAGGCCATGGGTCTCTTTCCATATTAATTGCGCTTCAATGTCCATCGCAGCGCATTTTAGAGCTCAACCCTACGCATGCCGGAAGCCTATATGCACCGGGGGCTGGGGAACATGGGTGGGAGGGTGCTGTTACACCCGTGCCCTACTCACGAGCTTCCCATGGTCAGCTGGTGGGCCATTGGGTGAACAGAGTGCTTGGCCTGATCTGCGAGAGTTGGACCATAAGGAAAGCTGAGCGAAGGAAGATAGATGCTCTTGAACTGTGGTGTTGGAGGAAAATTCTGAGAGTGCCGTGGACTGCAAGAAGATCAAACCAGTCCATACTCCAGGAAATAAAGCCAGACTGCTCACTTGAGGGAATGGTATTAAAGGGAAAACTGAAGTACTTTGGCCACATAATGAGAAGACAGGAGACCCTGGAGAAGAGGCTGATGCTAGGGAAAGTGGTAGGCAAAAGGAAGAGGGGCCGACCAAGGGCAAGATACCTTGGGCCAGACCTGGATTTAGAACTGGGTTACACACAGCCTGCTTCCCCTACACGGGGATATCCCAGGTCAGTGAAGGTGCCCTAGGAAGCAGAGCAAGACCCTCCTTTGTGCGTTTTGAGGGTTTTAGTTGTGTATTGCGTTTTATTTCATGGCTCACTGTGAGGAATACTAAGAGTGGTGGTATTGCGTGAAACTACATGTGAGCACAGTTGTGGTCTTGATCACGCTTGATTCCTGTACTGAGGATGTGCTCAGGGATGCCCTATTCCTAAATTCTTAGTGTATGTCCAGGATTCCTATTGGAAATCCCATGAGCCAAGCACATGAGGAAGGTGTGTCCTTGAGCATGGGGGAACCCCAAGATTTTCTAAAAAAAAAAAGCTTTAGGAAAAAACCCTAAAACATCTCAATGAGGACTAGAATGCCGCCAGGCAGTTGTGTGGAGGCGGAGAAACTGGAAAGGATGTAGTGGCTGGCACACAGAAGAAGAGGTGATGTTTTGCTGCAGGCCGCGCGTACGTCTTGCCCCAAACAGCTGCGTTTGCACTGTGTCGTCCTTTGGACAATAAACCCAATGAAATAAAAACGCCCCCGAAACGGCACAGATGACAAAAAGTTGTCAATCTGGCTTTGCTAGAAAACCTGGACATCAAGCTTCAAGTCTCTCCCAAAGTGTTGCTTTTTTTAGAATCATAGAATAGCAGAGTTGGAGGGGCCTACAAGGACATCAAGTCCAACCCCCTGCTCAATGCAGGAATCCACCCTAAAGCATCCCTGACAGAGGGTTGTCCAGCTGCCTCTTGAAGGCCTCTAGTGCGGGAGAGCCTACAACTTCCCTAGATAACTGATTCCATTGTCGTACTGCTCTAACAGTCAGGATGTTTTTTAAAATATCACACACACACACACACCCTGTCCCCAGCGGTCTCATCCTGTCGCTTCCACTCCAAACTGGCAGGCCCACCTTCAGCACCAGCCGCTGTCGTATTTATACCAAAATACACCCAAGGCGTTTCCTGGTCTTTGCAACGCTGCCCTTGCTGGAGGAAGGACGACTCAGAGAAACAAGCCCGGTGTAGAGACACCCATTGCTGAGCCCTGCAACGACCCCAAGAAAGCTACTGCCCCGATCCGGGCACCCTCCAAGTTCTCGTCAGGTGAGAGCCCTACACCGCCGCCTTGCTGTCAACTTTTCACCCTAACCCCTTCGATTTGCCTTCCAGGGGCCCAAAGTCGTGCCGAACTATCTCAATTCAGGGGTGGGCTACCAGGGCATTCCAGACAATTTTGGCCTACATCTCCCTGGCTAGTGTAGCCAAGGGCGAGAGAATGCTGGGAGTGCTAAGCCGAAAACATCTGGAGGACCGCAGGTCGTCCACCTGTGATCTGTTTGGGGCCAAAGTATGCAGTGATGATGATCTAATAATAATCTCTTACACCTGTTGGGTCTTTGACTTGTTTCTGCTTGGTTTGGGTGCTGTTATTTCCAGCGTGTTCCAATTTCCAAATGTTTCTACCCATTTGCTAAGATCGTCATTGGAGGCTCTTCTCTGGGTCTTGCAAAACGGTGTGACTTCTCTGCCTCAGCGTCCCATCCCTTCCCAGGAAAATCTCCCTGGTGCCTTCACGGTGTACGTTTAGATGCCAGGTTAAGAATTTCCTCTTCCTGACAGCATTTAACTTTTGCTCTGTTGCTCTGATTATTCGTTTTACTGCTGGCCAGTTCACATTTTTAATACTTTTAATGTTCGCTTTAGAAATACTTTTAGGGCACAATCTTAGGCAGAAAAACGTCTTACAACTCTTTAGCATTCCCCAGCCAGCATGCTGGGAGTGGTAGGACTTTCTCTCTCTCTCTAAACATTCCTAGGATTGCAACCGTAACGTCCTACAATCCTATGCAAGTTTAGACAGAAAAAATCCTACAATCCTATGCATGTTTAGATAGAAACAAGTCCTACAACTCCCAATGTTGGCTGGCTAGGGAATGCTGGGGGTTGTAGGGCTTTTCTTCTGTCTAAACTTTCCTAGGATTGCACCCTTAATATCCTACAACCCTTGGCATGTTTAAATAGAAAAAAAATCCTACAATCTTAGGCATGTTTAGACAGAAAAACATCTTACAACTCCTAGCGTTCCCCAGCCAGCATGCTGGGAGTTTAGCACTTTCTCTCTCTCTCTCTATTTATTTATTTATTACATTTCTATACCGCCCAATAGCCGGAGCTCTCTGGGCAGTTCACAAAACATTCTCTAAACATGTTCTCTAAACATTCCTAGGATTGCAATCTTAACGTCCTACAATCCTATGCATGTTTAGACAGCAAAAATCCTAGAATCCTATGCATGTTTAGATAGAAAAAAGTCCTACAACTCCCAATGTTGGCTGGCTAGGGAATGCTGGGAGTTGTAGGACTTTTTTTTAGTCTAAACATGCATAGGATTGCACCCTTAGTGTTTAATGTTTAGTACTTTCAGGGTACAATCCTGTTAATTGCACCTTCAGTGATTGGAAGCCCCTGAACTTGAAGGCTTCTGCTCACCCAATGCAGGGCGGGAGGAGTCTTCGCCTCCCTGTCGTCCCACCCTGCTTTTTTCCTCCGGATGATCTTCTGCTAGATGGGAGGGAAGGAGGCTGGTAGAGTCTCAGGACAGCTCGTATCCTGACCTCTCCAGACTCCGCCCACTGAAACGCCCCTTTCTCTCCTCACCCTTTCCGATGGCAGAGATCTTTCCACTCTGGGTGCAAGGCAGCAGGGAAAGGTCACGAATCTCTGACTCCCCTTTCCGAGGTCAGAGCACTGCCTCCAGCCCCGGAAGGGGGGATACCCTGTTTCTTGTGGCTGTGCCATTGCTCCCTTTGTGCTCAATATCATCCAACCTTGACGCTTTTCGGACTGCCCTTTTCGTGCGGTTATTTCGTTCCGTTTTTCACGACTCTAGGGAATTTGACAGCTGGGCGGTAAACAGACCGATCAAAGCCTGCAACCTTTTGCTTCCCAGCTCCAGGCAAACGCAGCGCCCCATGGAGACGGAGGCATTCGCCGCACTCCTCAGCGGCACCAGTGGGCAGGTGCCCCGGCTGTGCCGTGCAGGGCTGACCCTCCTCACAGCGCTCCGCCTCGGCACCCTGGCGCTGGGAGCCGAAACGCTCTGGCGTGACGAGACGGCCGACCTGTGGTGCGACGACACCTCCCGCAGCTGCCTCCTCGCTTGCTTCAATGAGGCCTTCCCCATCTCGCCCTTCAACCTCTTTCTGCTGCACATGGCAACCGTCCTGGCGCACGGCTTGGCCTGCGCCTTCCTGTTCCGCCCACCCGACTGCCAGGGCAAGGGCCTTTGGTGGCACGGCCGGCTCCGTGGCAAGAGCCAACAGTGGCGGCTGCATCTCATCAACCTCGTGGCCAAGATCCTTCTGGAAAGCGTTTTCCTGATGGCCTTCCACAGCCTCTATGGCCGATACCCGGCGGTGCTACACTGCCCTCTTTCTGTTTCTTGCCCCAAGGCGGCGTTCTGTACCATCCGGCAGGCCGCGTGGAAACACGCGTTCAACCTCTTCGTTGCCGGGATGTCCTGGCTTTCGGTCACACTGTGCCTGGCTGCGTTGCGCCTTGCAGTAAGTGAGCCTCTTCGACGGACTTCAGGCCCTGCAAAAAGCCCACTGGAACGCCCCTTCCTAGTCCAACAGCTTTGAGATTATCGATGAGGCCTTTGCATCAGCGTGGGGGCACTCAGGACAAATACGGGGCCCAATGAGAAGTCTGCCATGTCTTCTTCCTTTTAGCAGTATAATTTAATGTGCCTACATGATAGGGTGGAGGGGGTCACTTCACCACTGTTGATGCCTTTAAAACAATCGGAGGAGTAAAAAATCCTTGTTGATCTACTGCAAATAACCCAGAGATAAGAACATCAGAAGAGCCCTGATGCTAGATTAGACCAAGGGTCCGTCTAGTCCAGCGCTCTGCTCACAGTGGCCAACTAGCCGTCGGCCAGGGATGAACAAGCAGGACATGGTGCAACAGCACCCTCCCACCCATGTTCCCCAGCAACTGGGGCACACAGGCTTACTGCCTCAAATACTGGAGATAGCACACAACCATCAGGGCTAGTAACCATGGATTGCCTTCGCCTCCAGGAATTGATCCAACCTCCTTTTAAAGCCACCCAAATGGGTGGCCATCACTACATCTTGTGGTAGTGAGTTCCTCCGAGTGCCTACTCTGAGGGAAGCTCGGAGGGTGGCAATAATGGAGGCCTTCTCAGTGATGGCCCCTCAAATATGGACCGATCTCCCCAATGAGGCCCGCTTGGCGCCAACTTAGTTAACTTTTCAGCACCAGGTAAAGACTTTTCTTTTCTCTCAGGCATTTAACAGCACATGTTGACTTTTTAAAAACGAGCTTTGGCCTGGCTGAGTGTTTAAAAAATGTTTTAAATGTTAGCTGGTTTGATGTTGGTTTTGTTTTTAAAAAATGTATATTGATTTTTAATATTGTCTTTTTAATCTAATCTTTTTAATCTTTGTAAACCGCCCAGAGCGCTTTGGCTAAGGGGCGGTACATAAACATAATAAATAATAATTTTGCACAAATCGTGCAGATTTCAGCTGGGCAAGGAGCTAAGCTAGAAACTACCCTACTTAAAGCTTTTCAGCCACGGCTGTGACTTTTGCAACAGCAACAGCTCATGCAGTTTCGAAGATAGGCCACTTTAGGGTGCAAAGGTCTCTCCAAACTCTTCCTCTCTAGACGTGCCAGATTTCAATGGGACGTTTTGTCAGTTGCAGACCACATCTGGAGAGGAACAGGTTAGCAAGAAGCTGCCTTAAAGAGAAACTCATTTAAAAAAAAAAAACTAGCAATAAAACGGCTGCAAACTCAACTTGGGAAGCGGGATCGAAGAAAGCAGTACTTTAAGGTTTTAAACTTTAGCAGGGATACTCCGCACCCAACAGCATCTGCCCAAACTCGTGCCCTCCAGGTGTGTGGGATTGCAAACCCCATAACCCCCAGTCAGCACGTGTAACAAACAGAAAAAAATGGGGTCCGGTCCTTTTTGGAAATCCCCTTGGGGGGGGGGGGTGCATCTACGTTCCCTTGTCATGTTTTTAAAGGATTTTTAAAACCAAGACCGAGACCTCATTTTCTGTTGTTGGTAGAGCCTCGTCGCTGTGCGCCCTCCCAAGCCAGGGTGTTCTTGGAAGACGGGCTGTAGTTCAGTGGTAAAGCTCATGCCTTGCATGCAGATCTCAGGATCAACGGCTGTTACTTCTTGGTGGGTCCGACAAAGGCTCCTGTCTGAAATCCTGAAAAGCTCAAGATAACCCAACTCGATATAAATTAACTTCCTAAGGGATAGAATGAGTTGGCTTAAAAGATAACCTGGGCACGAACCATGGTTATAAAGGCCTCCTGCTGACAGAAGCAGCAGAATTTTGCAGGTCGACCCTCCTCAGCCAACGGAAAGCACTCACGTCATGTAAAGGCTCTGGTCCTCATTTTTTTCCCGCTTGTCCATTTAGCTACAAAGAATTGACTTACTGCAGCTTTACCTAAACAGGTGTTTGTTTAGCCGCAAAGAATTTAGACTCCTCCGGAACATTTCCGCAGAAAAGGAATCCGACTCGATAAGTTCAAAGCCTTGTAGTCGAGGCCCAAATTTAAAAGACTGAAGCGGATAATTTTTCTTGGGCGACCGTGGGGCAAGTCACCAATTGAGCCTTCACCTACCTGAGGCCCTTTTGATACGTTGGGACTGCTGGCATCACCACATAGCAACCCCCACCAGGAGAACGCTATAATCTTGTACGTGTAAGAGCGTGACGGGAAAAGCAGCGTCCGAAAAAAGGAGCCCAGATCAAGTGTTGGGAAAAGTTTTTATTTACACATAGAAATGTACTTCCCAAAACCGCCTCCTACTTCAGAGGAATGAACCGAGATGAGTGGGTGGCCCCAATACCTGGTCGGCCGTGTTTCACGGGTTTGTAAGTGATAGAAAATTCTCCTAAGTAGTGGCCAATCATTTCAGGCTGAAAGAGAAGAAGGCAAGGGGGTTATTATTATTATTATTATTATTATTATTATTATTATTATTTAATATTCCGCCTTTCTCCCCAATACTGGAACTGAAGGCAGCTTTATGAAATTAAAACATGTCCAGTTAAAAACAGGTAAGAGATATACACAAATTTAAAAATACATAATTAAACATGGTACAATATTTAAAACCTTTAATAAACAAAGAATTAGACACTTGTCACTATGAGAAATCAAACGGTGTAATGTTGTGAGAATATATAGATTTTCCAAGAAGAAATTCCGAGAAGATTCATGTCTGTGCCCGTAGCTCTACACCTATTGGGAAAACTTACAAATACTCAAACCCTGTAAAATTACACAAGGGATTTGGGGGGAAATGAACTCTCTCAAGCTGCTGGCAATGGAAAAGCCAGGCCGTGTTCAGAAGACACCTTTAACCATGTCAAAAAGGTCAAAAAGCCTTATTCACTGTGGTTAAAGCTATGGTTTAAGGTGTCTTCTGAACATGGCCAATATTTATGCTACAAGAACGGTTAAAAATCATGAGATATGGCTGTTATAAGCAAGCTAACAAGTTACAGCGGTGTCCAGTGCAGACAAGACATGAGTGAGGAAATAAGACTGCATAGCGTGATGGATCACATTATACCTAAAAGCACCAGGTGAAGAGTTCCCAATTAGGTTGCAAGAAAGCGTCCCCCCCCACACACCTTACCTCAGTCTGTCTACTGAGACTTGAGACCCAGAATGAGTTTTCGGTGACACGAGAGATTTGAGCAATTTCAGGATTCTGTTTGTTTGGCGATTCTGAATTCTACTTTTAAAATCCAGGAGCGACGTTTAAATAGGGTGACCCTATGAAAAGGAGGACAGGGCTCCTGTGTCTTTAACAGTTGTATTGAAAAGGGAATTTCTGCAGGTGTCAGTTGTATATATGGAGAACCTGGTGAAATTCCCTCTTCATCACCACAGTTAAAGCTGCCCTCTTTTAAAATGATCACTCTAGTATAGCTCCTGCAGCTTTAACTGTGGTGATGAAAAGAGAATTTCACCAGGTTCTCCATATATACAAATGACACCTGCAGAAATTCCCTTTTCTATACAACTGTTAAAGATACAGGAGCCCTGTCCTCCTTTTCATATGGTCACCCTAGTTTAAACAGCTTTTCCCCAACCACAACTGGAGGTGGGCACCAGGTTGGAGAAGGTGGAGTTAAATGAATCTTCACCTTACGCCTTGCTATTAACGTCTTAAGGTTTGGCAGGTATCAACTTGTTAAAATTCAGTACGCCAGACACACCGATCCCGTTCAGATGACACGCTAAACATTATGGGCTAGTGTATTGTGGACCACTCCTAAACACAGTGGCTACATAACCATGGTTTAAACACGCTCACTAACCATTTGCTGCAAAAGGATGAGCGGCCTAACCATGGCTTAGGCGTGTTGTCTGAACAGGCCCACTGTGATTTTGGGAATCACTGGAGTTTTCAGGTCAGGGGTTGAAAGCAACAGAACATGATGCCACCGCCCGGCAGCCCACTCAAACACAAGATTTCAACGGCAAGTCCAGTCTTGGTTAAATCCAGGTTAGATTACTGTAATGCGGGCCACCTGGGGCTGCCCTTGGAAGGCAATTCAGAAACTGCAACTAGTACAGAACATGGCAGTTGGAGCACAAGACGCATGGATCATATAACTCCTATTCTGTATTGTTTGCACTGGCTGCATGTTAATTTCTGGGCTCAATTCATAGAATAGTAGAGTTGGAAGGGGCCTATAAGGCCATCGAGTCCGACCCCCTGCTCAATGCAGGAATCCACCTTAAAGCATCCCTGACAGATGGTTGTCCAGCTGCCTCTTGAAGGCCTCTAGTGTGGGAGAGCCCACCACCTCCCTAGGTAACTGATTCCATTGTTGCACTGCTCTAACAGTCAGGAAGTTTTTCCTGATGCCCAGCTGGAATCTGGCTTCCTGTCACTTGAGCTCGTTATTCCGTGTCCTGCACTCTGGGAGGATCGAGAAGAGATCCTGGCCAGACCCCTGATCCTCCTGGTTGCCCTCCTCTGAACACGCTCCAGCTTGTCTGCGTCCTTCTTGAATTGTGGAGCCCAGAACTGGACGCAATACTCAAGATGAGGCCTAACCAGGGCCGAATAGAGGGGAACCCGTACCTCGTGCGATTTGGAAGCTGCACTTCTATTAACGCACCCCGAAATAGCATTCGCTTTTTTTGCAGCCGCCTCACACTGTTGGCTCATACTCAGCTTGTGACCCGCAGCAATGCCGAGATCCTTTTCGCTTGTAGCAGGGCTGACCCAAGGATCCCCCTCGCCCTTAGCTGGCCACTCGCTCACCTTGATCTCCACCTGGTTGAAGGTCTTCCCGTTGTACACGCCGACCATGCTGCCCACCATCTCGGGGAGGATGATCATGTCACGCAAGTGGGTCTTCACCACCTCCGGCTTCTCCATAGGCGGGGCCTCCTTCTTGGCCTTCCGCAGGCGCTTGAGGAGGGAGTGCTGCTTGCGACGCAGGCCGCGGTTCAGCCGCCGGCGCTGACGGGCGCTGTAGAGCTGCATCAGCTGCTCGCTGGGGAGAATGAAGGGTTAAAGGGAGGGTCAGCTCTGCAAGCGCCCCGTTCGCCCAGCGGGAATAACCCCAGACAGAGGGGGAGGCTTTTGGGGAGCGCAGAGTTCCGCTAGCGCCAGAGGAACCCGCGCAATACATCAGCCGCAGCTTCAGCTGTTAGGAGGGCAAGAGGTGAACCCCCCTTCCAGAAATCACTTACTAATTATTAGTTTAAATGTTTCTACACCACCTTTTATTATCGGTACACAAAGCAGTGAACAAATGCATTAAAACGACGAATGGATCAACCTGCAAAGGTGAAAACGAAGAAAAACTACCAAGGGCGCAATATTTTAAGTTGCATCAGAAGACTTTTTGACTGAGGAACAGGTTGAAAATAGTTTACAGGCGCAATCCTACATGTGTTTAGATAGGGAAAAGGCCCTAAAAGTAATAAATAAATAAATAAATAAATACAATGGGAATTGTAGTGCTTTTCCCGTCAGATTGTGCCCTGAGGAATTAAAATCAGCAAATTAACCTGCCTGAAGCCTTTCTTCCAAATATACCAACATGAAAAATGAAATAAACAATTTAGCTTTGCAGTGAGTCAACTCCAGCCTCACCATCTAGACAAGTTTCCAAAACTCAGGCCTACGCTGGGTTGCGCTCATTGAGAAGGCCATCAATGCCTCCTTGCACATGGTCAGAGGCAGTTTGCCGCTTTATGCCAGCTGCTGGGGCACATGGGTGCTGTTGCACGGATGTCCTGCCCGTGGGTTTCTTCCCAGGCAGCTGGTTGGACAGCGTGGGAGCAGAGCGCCGGAATGATCCAGGGCTCTTTCTTAAGACTTATCCTCCCTGCTTTGGGAAGGGCTGAAAACGGCCCACACCGGCGACCCACAGCGAACATCACGTTCGGCCTAAGGGACGCTGGCGGCCTTAAGGGAACCCGGAAAGTCGCCATCGCTTACTAGGACATATCAAGGAGCTGGTCCAGGTCCACGCCGCGGTAAGTGAACTTCCTGAAGGTACGCTTCTTCTTCTGCTCCACTTCCGCCTGGCCGGGAAGAGGAAACGCACAATGAGCTCATCAAGTGAAACGGCCATTTGGGGACACCACCGAGCAGCCTCCGTTCACCCTCGGCTTTTAAATACACGCCGTCTACCCCAGTCTTCCGCGACCTAGCGCCCTCCAGATGTGTTGGGACTACGTTTCCCAGCATCCTGCCCCCGCTGGGAGTTGTAGTCCGATGAATATGGAGGGCACGGAGCTAGGGAAGGGTGTTCTCTGCCGTTTCTTACTCACGACAGAACCGTACATCGACTCTCTCTTCTCACGACACAAGTTATTCACTCTCCTCCTCCAGTATCATCCTCAATTAAAAACCCCCAAGACCCATCTATGCCCCCACCCCAATTCCCACTACTACAGAGAGCCTGGCCAAAGTCCTGCACACCCCATTTTCTTTTTATTATTCTTGTTAAGGTTTGAGGTGCTCGCTCCTTGCTCCTCTGCTCATGCTCAGAGGTGCTGCTTTTAATATCCTCCCCCCTCCCCAGATATCTGAAGAGATGCAGAATTGTATATTTTTTTAAAGCTCAGGTTTATGCTCTGCTCATGTTCAGAAGCACTGTTCCTTTAATATCCTTTCCTCACCCTGATATCTGAAAACAGATAGGTGCAGGAGATGAGTTTAACCTCCATTTGACCATCTTTTCAGTCAGAGGGGCTGTTCCCCACCCCCCATATTTGCCTACCCCATTCAATGACTGATGATGCAGGCTTCAAAACAAAGGGGGCTTAAGCGCCATTTGCCACTCTGCTCATGCTCAGAGGCACTGCTTTTAATCTTCCCTTCCCCAGATACCTGAAGACAAGTGCAGATGTGGATAGCAAAGGCTTAACCTCTATTCTCCACTCCACTCATGCTCAGAGGCACTATTCTTTTAAACTCCCTTCTCCTCCCAGATATCTGAAGACAGGGGTGCAGGCATGGGTGGGGAGGGGGGGGAGAGCTCAGCCTTAATCTCTTTGCCATTCGACTCATGCTCAGAGGCACTCTTCTTTGAATACCTCCTTCCCCAGATACCTGAAGAGAGGAGCAGGCTTGGAAAGCACAGGCTGAGGCTTAACCTCTGCTCATGCTCAGAGGCACTCTGCTTTTAATACCCCCCTTCCCCAGATACCTGAAGACAGGTACAGGCTTGGAACGTACGGGCTGAGGCCTAACCTCTGCTCATGCTCAGAGGCACTCTGCTTTTAATACCCCCCTTCCCCAGATACCTGAAGACAGGTACAGGCTTGGAACGTACGGGCGCAGGCTTAACCTCTGCTCATGCTCAGAGGCACTCTGCTTTGGTCACATGCGCTTCGCAGCTCACGTACACGCCCTCCATGCCCGCGCGGCCTAGGCCAGCCAGCCAGCCAGCCCACCCCCGGCCCCGCTTCGCCGCTTCCTGCCCGCTGCCGCCCTCGAGGCCCCGCCGGTAAAACCCGCCCTCGCCCCGACTTCGCAAGTAACGGGGTCCAAAGCCCCCCTCCCGCCCTCCGCCGGCCGGATGGATCCGGATTCTCCCGCCCCGCTCCAGAGACACCCACCATCTTGGCCGCAGTCTTCTCCGGGAAAAGGCCGAGCTCTCGCGCGGGTGGCTCTTGGTCTCGCGAGAGCAACGACTTCCGGGCCGGGGCGGGGACAGACGCCACGCCCAGCGCCGGCTTCTGCGCGCTCGCTTCCGCCCACAACCCCGAGCGAAGCGGCCTGGTGCGCATGCGGGGCTTCTTAAAGGGGCCGCCACGTAAATGAATGGACCTTCCTCGACCGTGGGCAAGACCCGGTGGAAGCTGGTGGCTCGGATTTTGGCGGGGCTCGGAATCCATTCTGGGTCCCAGCCGGATCTCGAAAGGAGCTATCCAAGAGGGTGGGCCCTATTTTGGGGATAGGGCTTCAGCGCCTTGGATCTCTCCTTTGGAGCCCTGGCTGGTTCTGACTGAAACCCAGAATGGATTCACAGCCCCGCCGAAATTGGAGCCACCAGCCTCCACTAGCAGGGCTATTTGCCAGCTATGTGCACCACACACACACACAGAGTGATGTTTTTAATTCAAATGAAGCCCGCCTGCGAGGTTGTACAGAGGGAGATGAAATTATTATTATTATTATTATTATTATTATTATTATTATTATTATTATTTATTTATATAGCACCATCAATGTACATGGTGCTGTACAGAGTAAAACAGAAAATCGCAAGACTAAAAAGATACCTTTCCTCTTCCCTCCCCATCTCCTTTTCCTTGCATGCTGTGTCCTTTTAGCCCCGCCTTCCTGCAACGCTCATCATTCCCATTGACCCTGCTGACTGAGTAGTACATCTGGTGGGGGCACCAGGCTGTTTTAGATTGTAATCCTGCAAGGGCAGGGACCATTTTTGTTTTACTGACTGCTCTGGGAGGCTTTTTGGCTGAGGCGTGGGATAAAAACGCTTCAAATAAATGAGGGGTTTTATTTAGCTGTGACATGTACAAGAGAACACAACTGGAGTTAAACTTCCACAAGATGTAGTGATGGCCACCAATTTTGATGGCTTTAAAAGGGGGTGGAGAAATTCCTGGAGGAGAAGGCTATCAAGGGCTACTAGCCCTGATGGCTATGTGCCACCTGCAGTATCCGAGGCATTAAGCCTGTTTACACCAGTTGCTGGGGAACATGGGCGGGAGGGTGCTGTGGCACTGCGTCCTGCTTGTGGGTCCCTGGTCGACAGCTGGTTGGCCACTGTGTGAACAGAGTTCTGGACTAGATAGACCCTCGGTCTGATCCAAAATAATGTGATTATTTTGGAGGGGTCTTGAAAAAGAGGACATTCCCCCACCCCCATACTCAAAACCACAATACTTGACGGAGCGCCACTCCTGACGTGAACCTACCTGGCCACTACATTCACCCTGCGAGAGCCTCCTCCGAGGGAAGCTCGGAGGAGGGCAACAAGGGAAGGGGCCTTTTCTGTGGTGGCCCCCCAATTTTGAAATGATCTCCCCAATGAGGCTTGCCTGGCGCCAACGCTATTAAACTTTTCGGCACCAGGTTTAAACGCTCTCCGGTATTTGGTAGCGTATGAGATCAATCGGATCCTGGATTGTTTGAAATTGTTCTAGGTTGTCTGTGTGCACTGTCGTTCATATGTTTGCCTGCAAATGCTTTTATGCTTTGTATAATGCCTTTCCAATGGGTTTTACTCGTTGCCAACTAGCCAGAGCGCTTCTGCTATGGGGCAGTATAGAAATGGAATAAATGGAACGACGAGAGCTGGACGCGGGATGAGGTGGACACTCGGCCTGACGCAGAACGATTAGAAGTTGGGTCACACCAGGTGCAAGTCCTTCCTCGTTCTCTTGCGCTTCATTTACTGGCAGTAAGAGCCTTAAACCAGAAACTGTCGGTGTTTTCTGGGTATTTTGGGATTGCTCCCCCCCTCTCCAAAAAAGCTTCTTTGAAATGGAATTTGGGGTTCTGTCTGAAAGAGGTCCTGCAGCCCCCGGCGAGATGGTAAATTCTGCCCTGGAAAAAGCTCAGGTCAATTTTCGTCTCATACTTAACAGTCTAGTACACCTTTCCCCAAGCTGTGTCCTCAATTTTTTGGACTTCAACTCCCATCTGCCTCAGTCAGCATGGTACAGGGTCAGGGCTTCTGGGAGTTGCAGCCCAAATGTGCAGTCATGTGTTTTAAGAACGTAAGAAGAGCCCCACTGGATCAGACAGAGAGTCCATCTAGTCCAGCACTCGGTTCACACAGTGGCCAACCACGATGGAACAGCAGCCTCCCACCCATATTCCCCAGCAGTTGGTGCACGTAGGCGTACTGCATGTTTGGAAACCGGTGTAGGGTTTGTAGAAACAGGCTTGGGGATATGTCCTCATGCTTCTTGATCAGTATTTAGCTCTGTACATCTGGTACATCTTAAGACTCATATTCTCGTAAATGACCCCACACAGCTTTACGTAAGATCCAATTCGCTCTGCGCTTCGTTTGAATCGCTTCTCATGCTTGAGCAAAAAGCTCTCAGAGTTCTGACTCAAAGATGATATCATATTGGAAGGCAAAATCTGGACTCTCTGGCTAATGGAACTAAGAGCCGCGTTGTCAGGATTTCTCAACAGTGAAATAACAACCAACCTGTGGTAAACAGAGCTGCTATTGTAAGTGGCACCTGTCGGGTTGGATTAAGCCGGGTGTCGCCCTAGCTCAAGAAATATTTACAAAAAATAAAACCCCAGGACAGGACAGGCACATGAAAATCTACTAGAAACAGGCCAGTGATTTCCATCAGTAAACTATCTTCAACCTGGTGCAGCAGTACTTCCAAACTTAGCAGCCTCTAGATGTGTTGGGACTACAATTCCCGAGCAAAGCTGGCTGGGGGGTGCTGGGAATTGTAGTCCCAACACATCCGCAGGGCGCCAGGATGGAAAAGGCCGTGTTCAACCACGCGCAGAGACGAGAAGGCACAAGCAACTGAGCGTCAGGGGACCGGCCGGGAAATTTGTTTGCTGGTTCTCAGAGGCGTTTTGAGCCCAATTTGGAAAAACAGCATAGAAATAGAACTGGTAATGGAGACAGAACACCTTCTCTCTCTCTCCTGCACATACAAGAATCTTTCTGAATTACCTTCCTATTAAACCAAAGCAATCAGCTAATAGCTGCTTAATACCAATTGCTGAAAAGCCTTCTGTCAGGTGCCAGCAAGCCACGCGCAGAGAGGTAGGAGCATTTATTTTTCTCTGGTTAGATGCCCATTTCTTCCAGGTAAAAGGGAAAAAAATATCTGCCCGCTGAAGCAACGTTTAAGGTCACGGCAAGAGAAGGCCGGAATCTCCGCAGTAGTAGCCTTCATTTCTGAAAATCGGATTTGAGGGCTTCAGGCTTTTATTGAATATGGAGGCTGCAACCTTTAAAAACAATTTTAAAAAAGAAGGCACCAGCCCTCGGCCTGCTTTGTCCTAATTTCAGCCCTTTGATAATGGGTTGGTTTACCTCTCTTTGCAGGCCTTTCCCAATGTGGCCCCTTCCCAGCTGCACCGGCCCACAACTCCCACCATCGACTAGGGATGATGGAAGCGTAGTCCACGGCATCTGGAGCGCAGTGCGTCGGGGAAAGCTGGACCAAGCATTTGCTAGTTCCATGTCCAATTATCCTAACCAATCAGAGCAGCATTTTTTTTTCTGTTGACTGACTGCTTTGTGAGGTTGAAAGCAGAGGAAAATGCCCAGGTTTAGCTGTAGGGCCCAGAGAGAGCTATAAGGAATGACCCCCAGACACACACACACACCAACAAAAAAATCAAAGAACTGTAAAGGTTTAAAACAGAAAATCCTTGTTACCACCAACCCCAGGTGTTAAAATGTTCAGGCAGCCTTTTATCACGAGGTGGAGTGGGGAGATCAAATTCGCTTCAACAAGCCAGAGGAGAATTCGAAAAGGTAGGCAGAAGAACAGAAGCGTCGATTGATGGGTCTCAAGGCTCAAAAATGGCTGAGAGGGACCGGAAACACTGGGGGGGGGGGGGGGTTGATGAGGCTTCTGTGCCCACACTTGAATCTTCGTGGGGATAGAGCCGCTTCCCCCAACCAGGCTGGGATAGGAATACAGAATGGATCAGGAATCCCGATTTTGGACTCCCTGCTGCCGGCTGGAAAGCGCGCAAGCTTGCGGGTTACACGGGACCGATCGAGCAGGAGGAAGGCACAGGCCTGAAAGCCCCGGCTGGCTACCCACCCAACCCAAAACGGAGCCGAGACGGTCCTGCGAGCAACGCGAGCGTTTGGTGGGGGGAGAAAAGGGAAAAAAAAGTGGAGACAGGTTTGTGTTTCTAATCCAAACGTACTTCTCTTTATTCAAACCAGGGGTAATCACTGGTTAGTGCAAAATGCACCCCCCGCCCCCCCAAAAAAGAGTTTTTTTTTTATTTTCTTTGCCTGAGGGAAATTTACATCTTTGCAAGGCCTCCATTAACCCCCTTAAAGAAATCCACATCCCAAAAGGATTATTTTTTTTAAAGAAACTGGAGCCCAGATAGGAACGCTGCGCTTCAGAAGTGACACGGTGCCTTTCAAACAATTCCGCTCCTGTACTGTTATCAACCCAGAACCAAACAACAAAATGACTATAGCACACACAGTAGATTCCTTTCGGTTCCCCCCCACCCCCGCCTCCCTGGTTTTTTTTTTTCCTTTTCTTTTTTTAAACTCCCAGAGTTTCTGGCCCAACCACACTAACGAACCGAGGTTGGCAGCGGATCCTCGTTTACTCCAAAGCAGTGCTAATGGAAACCCTGTTTTTTTTTTCCTCTTTTAAATTAAAAAATAAGCCAGCATACATAGTAGAAAATTTCTCTTAAAAATCTCACAATCTGTAAATGTATATATATTTTTCTTCTTCTTCTTCTTCTTCTTCTTTAAACATAAAGTTTACAATATATGGTAAAACAAAGGCTCAGGGGGGGAAAAAAATAAAATTTCCAACAAAAATATAGAGAAAGAAACCTGAAGTTGTTTTTCTGTTTTTTTTTGTGTTTGTTTTTTTTAATTAAAGCTGAAGACGTTTTTAAAACCCTGTAGTTTGAACCAGTGACACGCTCTTTATTTGTGCTGATGGGTTAAAGAAAGGAGGTGGGGAATTAAAAACTGCAGTTCAAACACCACCCAGTTTCGCTTTCAAAAGCCGCCGCCGCCCCCTCCTCCTCCCCAAACACTCCCTCCCCGACCCCCATCCCTGACCCCCCCCCCCAAAAAAAAGATGTTACGGTTGCGGTTCCCTCCCCACTCTCTCCGGCAAAGTAGGTGATTGTCACAAGTTCGTAAGTTCTGGGATTCCTGGATTTCAGCTGATACCAGATCTCCGGCTCTGGACAGAACTCCCTGATTTCTAGGTGGGCGTACTAGCGTCGGTAGGGGTGAAAACCTTGAACGTTATGGTTCTGTCCACGGCCAAAGCCACTGCCCCCCGTGGGCGGCCCACTTGAAGGTGGGACTGAGGGGCCTCCGTAGGAAGGCTGCTGCTGGCTGGGATCGGCGAAGCCTTGTCCAAAACCACTCAAGTCTTGTCCGTATCCTAGAAAAAAGACAGAGAGAGAGAGAGAGAGAGAAAAGGAGGGGCAGGGGAAGATGTCCGTGAGCTCCTGTTGCACTCTCGTTGCCGTTTCAACGCTAGAAGGATAACGTCTAAACCAGCCCTTCCCCAACCAGGGGTGCTGGATTCCAACACCCACTCTCCCCAGCCGGCGGGAGTGCTGGCGCAGAAGGCGTGAGAATCGCACTCGGGTCCTGCGTCCCACTGGCGTTCACTGAACAGAAGGCTGGGCTAGACGGACCCTTGGTTGGAGGCAGGACGCCTCTCCTGATGCACCCGATGACCCCTTTCAAGAGGGAAGGCCGCGGCTGTAGCTGGGACCTTCCCTAGGCAGGACAGGGGCTCTGCCAATGAGCTGCACCCCATTAAGAGCTGGCAGAACGCAGGACACGGAATAACGGGCTCAAGTTAAAGGAAGCCAGATTCCGGCTGGACATCAGGAAAAACTTCCTGACTGTTAGAGCAGTATGACAATGGAGCCAGTGACCTAGGGAGGTGGTGGGCTCTCCCACACTAGAGGCAGCTGGACAAGCATCTGTCAGGGATGCTTTAGGGTGGATTCCTGCATTGAGCAGGGGGTTGGACTCGATGGCCTCGTAGGTCCCTTCCAGCTCTGCTATTCTATGATTCTATGAAATATTGCCTGTCTGAGATTAAAGCCAGTGGTTTTTAACTCTTCGTGGCTGGCTCGTACTCCTCCGACAGGCGCCCCTGTATCAAACCAACCGCTTTTGGCGTGGAACTCTTTCAGGGAAGATCAGCCCTTAGCTTTCGACATCTTCTGACAATATTCCATGAGGCCGTGGGCAAAAAGCAGCCACCACCAGTACGTCATTTGGAGAATTACTTTCTCCAGAAAGTTTGGAGGAGCAACGGACGGTTTGGATGCTATTTCAGGGGCATCTTGCGTTATTTTCAGAGATATTCAGTGCGTGGCTGAGCATTCTCACGTTCTCTGAACTGCCACGTCTATTTATTTAAAAACCTCATCCAGACCAGGCCCCACAAGTAGTTGGGTCGAGCGACGGAACGCTTATCCGAAGCCGTGCGACATGCAAACTGTTCTTCCAATTTAACGCCTGCTCTTCTCTTGCTTGCTGTAGGGCAGGCAAATGGACTCCCCCTTGAAAGAGAAGTAAATAACTCGCCTCTCGCCTTGACCCTCAAAGCTGACTCTCAGTTGCGCTACTCCAGTTCTCTCAGGGCGCCTCAAGCCACCGCGGAGAACACAATCTCCTCTCTAGCAAGCTGAGCAGGGGAGAACTTTTGGGTGTCCTCATGCAAATTCACCGGCCACAATCCCCTTGTTGTGGGGCACGGGGTGTGTGGGGAAACTGGGGGGTGGGAGAGGAAATGACGCGCGTACAAAACAGAGCAGAAGGTCCTTGCATGTTTGTGTGACACACGGCAAGGTTTTGGCACTGAGTGGTCATTAAGCAAACAGTAAGATCAGCGGCTGCTTGAACTAGGGCAGCCTTTCTCAACCTGGGGCGCTCCAGAGGTGTTGGACTACAACTCCCAGAATGCCCCAGCCGCTGGCTGGGGCATTCTGGGAGATGCAGTCCAACACCTCTGGAGCGCCCCAGGTTGAGAAAGGCCGCTTTAGGGGGAGGGAAAAAGGACCCCACCCACCCACATATCTTAAGAGACGACACCCCTGCAAGGAAAAAGAGAGGTTACTTCTCTCGCCCCCAGCCCCCCTCCGCCCCCTTCCACACAAGAGATTACAAGCAAGAGGATTTGGTGTAAATAGGCTCCACCTACCTAGGGTAACTCACTTCTCAGCCTGACCATAAGTGTGTAAACAAAGTATTGGCCCGAAGCCTGAAGGGTCTTGAGAATAGGTACCCAGCCCTGGTAAGAAATGGAGGAGACCAGGGTGACTAAACCCCCGAGAGAGCCCTGCACAAAAGCTACAATTCTCTTGGAAAGGCAGCGAGGGAGACTTACCCAGAAGGCAGTGCTTTGGGGTCAGCCCTGGCTGAAAAGGAAGGCAGCGTTTGGAAGACGCTGCCCGGGGGGGGGACGGAACCATTTCGGCCGCATCTATGAGCCCCCCCCCCTTTGGAGAGATCTTGAAAACAGCTCCACATTTTAAAAGGGGGAAATAAACATGCAGAACGGGGACAGGGGGACGGGGACGCGGAGGGGACTGCCTTTGTAGAATATCGCTGTGGAACGTGGCGAGCGGTAAAGAAGGAACCCTTTGGAAGTCGTGGAATGCAGCCTTAAATGGGGGGAGCATTATAATACTGGGGGGGGGATCTGGCGGGCTATGTATTGAGCCTCTCCGCTCAAGGGCGCATACGGGTTTGGGTGGCTCGTTTCTTACGACACACTAGAGAGGATTCACAGCCCAGCTTTGATCTCCGCCCTTTCCCTATTCTGCTCCCTCTCCTTCGCCTGCGCTGTTTCAGTTTCCACCCTCAAATGAGCATTCTGGGCAGCAGCACAGGCCCTAGAACGGAACTCTCGAGGGACACATTTTCAACACACAAAAGGAAATAACCTGCCGTTATTAGGATAGAGCAGTAGGGTTACAGCATCTTAGAAAACCAGAAGCATAAAAAGGCCACCCGCCCCGCCCCGCCCCGCTGTCGTGGCGTAACCTTGGCCACTAAAAGCTAGCCTGGTCAAAGATGCCCTCAGGCTCCTCTGGAAGATCAGAGAGACTCGGGGGGGGGGGGGTGGGGAAGAAAGGGTTTTCTTCCAATAAATCACTTTTCCAGCACTCCAATCACGACCCGTTAGTTTTCGCAAAAAGTCCTCTCTTCTCCTGTATTCTTCTTGGGTATGATCCAGCGGGGTGGGTGGGAGAGCTGGGACTACCTAGGACCGCCTTCCCCAACCTGGTGCCCCCTCCAGATGTGTAGTCCAGCACAACTGGATGGCACCCAATTGGAAAAGGGGGGGCCTCGTTTGGGCGGCCTGTCAATTTCCTTGATATCAGGTGGAGGCCCTTTTCCACTGAACGGTTAACTGGACGTCCCTTTCGAGGCTCTGATCAGCCCGGCACAAAAAGGCGGACGAGGCAAAACTTGGGTCAATTCGACAAGCCTCCTCCCGTCAAGGGCAAATTCGACAAGGTCCCTCCCAGCAAGGGACTTCTGGCGTGAGATCAAGACGCTTTCATTCGCCTCTTCGATAGCTTCGAGCATCCACAGACTTCCTGCCCATCACCACTTCGTCTGTTAAGTCATTTGACAGAAGAATCTCTTCCAAACAGTTAGAAGTTGGTACCCAACACGGCTGGTGTTTCGTTTTTGGGGAGGGCGGGGGGGGGGGTCAAGAAGTTTGCGAAATCAGTGCTAAAGCATTCTTTTCTGCACCCCTATTAGCTCTAGAGCAAATATGCAAGTATCTGCGTATCCCCTGATATTGGGCTCAGCAAATTCTCCACCGGCACACCAAGAACCCTGTTAAGCGCTCGGGAAGAATGCAAGGAAGGAGAAAGCGCTTGACATGATGGCCTTGCTTCAACTCCAGGTTTCTCCACTGAACCCCTGGAAAGGGGGGGGGAGAAAGAGATCTTCTTAGGGCAATAAATCTACAGAGCAGGCTCAAGAAGGGAAGAGGTGAAAAACTGTGGGCTGGCAGGAAATAAATCAACAGCCAGAGCGTAGGGCGGCGAGGGACAGAGAAGTATTTAAGGAAGTCAGGGGTACTTAAATGTTCGATTAAGTGGAGCTCACCATCTTAAGGTTTGGGATCCACTGATCAAGCTAGTAGTCAAAAGAGATGCATGAGAAATGCCCCAAGTTCAAACCACTTTCCTTCATCTCTTACTGCCAGCATATCACAGGGTTCCGAATGAGAGGAAAATGCAGGCCAGTCTCCTTCTTTGCCTCTTCAGCCTAGAGCTTAGTTCTTTCTTCCCAGGACTGCTCGGCCCGGATCTTTAAAAGGAATGGAACAGCGCTTCTCCACAAACGAGTTGCAAAACAGAAGAAAACGTCTCGTGCTGCTGAACTGCTAGACAGGAGCAGCGAAGACTTCTTCGGTCCGCCTCCAGACACAGGCCTACTCTGGAGCCAAGAGGGCAAGGCCAGAATGCCAGGGAGCATCGGCTGGAATATCGGAATTTGATAGAATTGACCAGAAAAGCCAGCCAACGGGGAAATGCGAGGAAGTGAAGTTTGCTGAACAGGTACGGAGACTAGCTCTAGGATGGTGCTGAAGCCAGGGCCTATACAATCCAAAACAGAACTTCTTTCAACTAGAAATACTGACGTCGACGCTGAAAGCTGCAAAGATCTTCCTGCGAATCCCGTGGGTGTGAGCAAAGGAGACCCGCCCTCCAAGTTTTGCAGCTGCAATATCCCTACGGAACGTGCTGTGCAACTCGTGCTTGCAAATTCAGTTTCCCTGCACTTGTCAGATCTCTTATGCCGGCACAAAAATTATGAGCCGGAAGACCTTTCAATTTCCCTTTCAGGCACAGAAAGCTGAAACTTGTGGCTCAGAGACACATCGAGCCAGTAACTCAGACTGATTTATGGCTGTCCCCCCCCACCCACCCCCGGCTTCATTCCCCAGGGTAACAGCAATTTCAAAAGAGCTGCAACTCAAGCGGCAGTTATCTGGAAGCCACTTATCCTATCCTAGTCTCCTCCCATGGATGGGTACCATGTTCACATGAGGCAGCCCTGTCTGGATCTCACGAATCAGCTTTCACACGAGCGATAATGGTCACAAGGCTCTACCCTCAAGCGGATAACTGATGTCAAGAAAACAGGCAGGGCTTTTCCCCCCTTTCTTTTTAAAGGTGGAAACAAGCCCCCAACTGCTACGGATGTTTCTAGAGGTCCTTTGCCAGGCATTACTTGCAAGCAAACCCCCAATTTGGCTTTCCAGCGGTGCAACAATGGAACCGATGACCGAGGGAGGTGGTGGGCTCTCCCACACTAGAGGCCTTCAAGAGGCAGCTGGACAGCCCTCTGCCAGGGATGCTTTAGGGTGGGTTCCTGCATTGAGCAGGGGGTTGGACTCGATGGCCCTTAGAGGCCCCTTCCAACGCTGCTATGCTAGGATTCCCCCGAACAAAACGGAAGAAAAAGAAAGCGGTGTTGGTGGTGGGAAACTGGGAGAGGAGACCCCGTTGCACAGAGCAGAGCCGGAGGCAAACACTTACCAAATTGACTATAGGGGAAATCCGGCTGGCCGGTCGGTGGCTTGCTCATGTCCTGAGTTGGCTGGGATGGCGGCGGCGGTGGAGGAAAAGCTAGTGGTGCTGCCCCGGGAGTGGCAGGTGGCGGAGGAACACCAGCGGGGGCAAACTGGTCAGGTGGAGGAGGTGGGGCACCGTATCCAAAGCCTGAGAGGGTTAGAAAGGAGGCAAAGGGAACAGTCACCGAGGAGCCTGTGCCGGTAGCGGAGCTGCCCCGGCCAAGGGAGGACGGGAAACGCCATTCACAGCCCGTGCGGTGCAGCGATCGGAGCGTCAGGGCATGACCAGAGAGACCCGGGTTCAAATCCCCATCCCGGGCAAGCTCAGGCCAACTTCACGCTCTCGGCCGAAACCTACCTGCTGCAAGGAGAGCCGGGGGCGGGGCAGGAGGCCTCAGGGCTGCTGGCCCAGCACTCCTGGGTGGAAGGAAGGGCGAAGCGAAACCGCAAGCGAGGAGTCGGGGATACTTACTGAAGGGCGGAGGCGTGCCGTATCCCTGTGGGAAGCCCTGCGGGGGCGCGAATCCTCCCGGAGGTGTTGAGACGATGTACGAGGTAAAAGGCGGCGGCGGAGGTGGTGCACCTCTACCTGGAGGAGGGGGACCATACCCACCTGGGGAAGGGGAGCAGGAGCCAATAAGAAGCTGGAGGAGACGGAGAAAACGGGAGCTGGCGACATCCAAGCCCACCCCCACCACCACTGCAGCAGGGATTACATCCCCCCCCCCCGCCACACACACACATTTCCTGTGCCAACGTCAAGCAGCTGCCCTGGGCTGACACGGGGGTCCTCACCTCGGATGCGTGGCGTTCAGTTCCATCCGCCAAGCACCCCCCACCCCGGCTACAATTTTACGTACTGGGTTTCTGATCCTCAACTTACAGAAAACAGGCACGGTACTGATGGTGTTAAATATTACCGAGGAAACCAACCTTTCGGGGGTGGGTGGGGTGCAGGGGAGAATCTCTGGTGGTGGTGGGTTTTTTATACCGACTCCCAAAGTATTTCACACTAACCTCAGTCTCTCCTCCAGTTGCAGTATATTAAGGTCCAATGTGGTAAGTATTTCCAACTTTGCTCCCCTAATAATGGTCTTTGTAAGCTAGTTTTAGTGAACTCATCTCCCGTGACTCACTGATGTCCTTCAACGTTTAATCCTTTTGTCAACTTTATTAATGGGACACCAGGATTACTTAACTCTCGTTTACTCGGTCTCCCTTTGACTGTAGATACCTGATAGAAAATTTGTTTCGGTTTTGCATTTATGCGAAATCGGCTAGACAAATATTCTCTTTCTTTGTAATGCAAAATAGTACTTCTGTAGTTTGTTAAATTTAATAAAAAATTTAAAAAACACACATAGGTTTAATTCTTTTAAAAACTGCCTACCCATTGGGGTAGGCAGAAAAAGCAAAGAAAAAAGAAAAAAGGATTTGGCCACATTTTTTTTTAAAAAAAACCCCTGCCACAAACTTACATTCATTTGCTTCTGTAATACAAAATAAAATGATTGCATCTCAAATTCATATGTGGCATTAAAAGCAAGGAGAACCAGCCAAACAGAATGGCATAGCCCTGATGCAGCTGGACAGCCATCTGTCAGGGATGCTTTAGGGTGGATTCCTGTGTTGAGCAGGGGGTTGGACTCGATGACCTTATGGGCCCCTTCCAACTCTATTGTTCTATGATTCTATGAAGTTGTCAAGTACGCTAACAACCCTAAGTGCAATAAAATACTAAAAAAAAGCATCTGAGGAAGTTGTAGAAATCCTTCAGGGAGCTAAGAGTTAAAGTAGCTTTTCTAAATCTCTTCTCTGGATTGAGCTGTTAAAACAGTGGTTCAGAGGGCCACTGCCCTGGGGATTTAAAACTATCATTCACAAGACCACCTCACATTTGAACACCTTTAAGATAGAACTTCCAAGCCAAGGGAGAGGCTAGCTTGGCGGAGAAAGGAGAATAGAGCTTTTGAATCCAGAGTCCTGGAGGTAGCCGGCTTCCAAAAGGGAGAGTTCTGGTTGCCATGCTATGAAAAAGGCCACTTGGGATCAGCCTAAAAGGGCCACTCGGCTCGTGGCATGGAGTATTTTTTTTGTGTGTGTAAAGATAATTAGTTCTTTCTCCCCTCCCAGCTCCCCAAAAGAACACTTTTCAGGCTGTCAATGGCCCACAAATGACTAAATCCTTGTAGGTTAGCAAGATTTGCCTGTTTTTGTGCAGCTTTAGGTCACACTTACAAATCCCTTTTCCCTGACCCACCTCCGCCAGGATCCTGGGGACCATCGTTCAAGGCGCTTGAGCACATTTACAAGATTACCACTGCAAGGCGTTCTTGGGGGAAAAGAAAGGCAAGAAGCCCGCAAGGACCACGGTTACGTGAATCACTGCATTTGCGTAATTATGGCTGCGATATTTAAAAAAGTAACAGGGTGGGCAGAAGATAGATGTGGATCTACTAGCAGATGTCTGGGTGATTTGCAGTAGCTCGAGGTTTTCTGATTCACAATTATTTAACCATGACAGCAAACTGACTCCTGCCCAAATCTGCAGGAGTCAGTTTGCAGTTTTTCATTCCGCTGAAATGAAAAAAAGAAAAAGAAAAAAAGGATAAGATTTGGGGGCAGAAATCCGCGTACTGGTACTCAAAACAAATAGCGAAGCTCAGGTTTAATTCTAAGCGTGTGTCTTTCGCACCAGGCTCCGGTCGGTGGATCTTGGGAGTTCTTGTAAAACACAAAACCTGAAATCTGCCCAACCCAGATCGGAGACGTCGTAAACGGCGGTACTTACCAAGTGCTTGTCCAGCTGGTACCCACATACCTAAAGGGCAGGAGGGGAGAAGGGGCAGAGAGATGCACACAGAAGAAGAGCAGGTCAAGCTATTACACCCGTTTCATCGGAACAGTGCAGACGTCAAGAAATAAAAAGACTATTCACGCAACACAGGTTCGTTCTGGAACAAGGCATTTGGAGAGCAAAGGGGAGAAAATGGTGCGAGAATCCAAGCGGTAG